>NC_079163.1:103771061-104080561 GCF_947563725.1 Argiope bruennichi | reverse complement strand
ATATTGAATTATTTTTAGCGTTGGATGTCCTGGGTTGCTTTATTTGTATTTGTATTGATACTTTAACCTTGAGAATTTGAACTTTATGATCTACGAAATAAACCGAGAAAGTATTGTTTTCGTCATAAAGATTCAATCCGAGACTTTGCTTTATCTTTACATTATCATGATGGTATTCGGGGAGAATTTTTATCATCAGACCAAAAGAAAAAAAATTGAATTATGTATATTCAGCATTTCGAATACGGAACTATTTATATGGTTGAAATTTATTTTGTAGTCTTAAATCAAAATAACTTCTGTTAAACGTTGAACAAAATCCTACTAATTTAAGTCGGTCAACATGTTCTTGCGCATGTGAGCATCTTTACAAAATCTGGTATTAAACTAAATGTATGAAATTTGTGTATGATTTTATCACTAAAATTGTAGATTTTTCTCAAGTTTTGAATCAAATCTGTCAAAGATTTGACTGCCTGTTGGTCATGAACATGTTTTCTTCTGTAAAGATCAAATTTTACAATGGAAGTTTTTGCTTTTTTTTGGTTACTTTTCACTTCATTATCTAAATATAATATAAAAAATGGCGAGAGTATGAAAATTATTAGCTTTTTAAAAAGGAACTTTTTTAAACCTAGTCATAATAAAACTCCTTTAAAACTTTATTGACAACTGGACAATAAACAAAATGGGTTGCCTGCGAAAAAAGTAATTCCTTTGGTAAAAATTAAAGTCAATTTCCATTTTTGTAAACTTAAACTGCAAAGGAAAAAAAAAAAAAAAAAAAAAAAAAAGCCAATTGAAGCCCGAAGAATGATTTTCGAAAATAATTTTTTAACCAATTGTCATTATTTTATTTAAAATCCTAGAAGAATGCTAATTAAAAAAAATTTGATAATCTCTCTCTCTTTTAGTAAATCATTAATTCGATTCGCGATTTTGTTTTTCAAAAAAATTCTTATTGAAAAAAATATTTTTTAATTTTTATTTAATTTCATGATTATTTTCAATCAATTGCCATTATTTTATTTGAAATCCCAGAAGTATGCAAATTAAAAGTACTGATAATGTCACTCTTTTAGTAGATCATTAATTTGATGCTCGATTTCGTTCTAAAAAAAGAAAGCAGCCTTACAAATAGGATTTCAAAATTGTATCCCAGTTAGCTTTATTGATTACAGAGAATCATCCGTCGAAACATCATTTTAGTTTCCAAATCGAATATACGCAGTTAACTGATTGATTGAAATTTTTTAAAATTCCTGTGTTATTGTTCTAATGCACATACAACAGAATACAGATTATTTAGATATATATTTTGCTTCTACAGTTTAGAAAGTGAGTTTATTTGTGCTCAGTCATTTTCAAATTAGAAGCGAAACAATTCACAAGCGAAAGCGCTATTTTTCATTTTAAAGGTTTAAAATTTGAGTTGATTTTTATTATTATCATATTTGTATGTATAGGAATATGTGGTCTGTTGGATTCAAAGAAGTTAAATTTATTTTGAACTTGGGCTGAAATCTGCTTCAAAATAATAACCAACCACATTACTTTACGTTGAATTCAACTGTATTAATTTGTTTCAGCAACCATTATGCTTTCAAAAGAGCACATTCTATGCGTAATATCTTTCACGAAATATATTTTATTGTTTATATTAGAGTTCTTAGAAAAATGAAATGAAAGGAACCAGTGTCTGCTAGTATACCAATGTTACATTTATGCGCGTAAGTAGTTTTCAAACCAATCGCTTCAAGTCTAGGTATTTACAAGCATATAATATAATCTTTTTTCTTATCATCGTCTACCATTTGAATATTAAATTTGAATAAGTTTTTCAAAGCGAATCTCTTTCAGTAACTCTCTTGATGTTGATTTATTGGCATATTTTGTGGATGCTAAGTAGTTTTTCAAAGGAGATCCTTCAAAGCGAATGATATTACCTCGTTACAGACTGTTTCGCTGACTCTTCGATCTAAAATTTTGCAAAATATGCGTAATTTTCAAATCATTCATTGAAACGCGGGGAAGTTTTTCAATTGTACGATATGGAGGACTCTTTGTTGAAAGATTTTTCACTTTATGCTATCCAAGTAGTCTTGAAACTAGTCATATGAAAGCGGAGAAATGTGCTTTTTTTTATTATGAATCAATACAGAATGGGAAAATATTTCAGCTAATCTAATTGCGCGGTTTTTGAATGAGTTATTTGTTAATGGAGAGATATCAAAATGTAATACGCCATCATGATTGGTTTTTAACCCTTTGACTACGGATTTTAACTACATGTTAGTAGTCAAAAGATTGAGCGAACTCTCATTTTCTACTGAAATAGGGTTAAAAATCCAATTCAAGTTAGTTAACAATCAAATTCTCTAAAATCTCTACTTCATCTGGCAACCAGAAAACTTCCGTGACAGATTGAGAAAGTGTCATTTTTATTCATTGTTTTGGTAGCTGTTAATAAGGATTTTTTTTCCGATCGTAGTGGTCATGTAGAGGATGAATAGGCGTTATGTGTCTGAAAGAGAAATTGGCTGACCGTTTTTCGATTTTTTTTTTCTGTTGTCGGTGCGTTAGAGGCATTGAAGCAAACAAACATTATTGGCGAACTATATCAATTTATGCTTAGAGCGGAATGGCGTGTAAGAAGAGGGAAACTTTTCAAATCGGAAAGCTGTTTTTCCATTTGTAAATCATGAGGAGATAGCCAGCAACGCTGAGACACATAAACAATGAATGTATATTCCCACCCCCTCCATCTCTTTTATTCATGAGCTTGGTTCGAAATAGAATTGCTATTTTCTTTTTCCTTCCCACCCGCTTTCTTCGACTCAAACTTGTTTCCACTTTAGGAATTTATTTTGCAAACTGAAATATAACAAAACGAAAAAAAAAAAAAAAAGTGAATTGAGAGGAAAACAAGATTTGATCCTACATTTTCTAAAGGATTTTTTCCTACCCCCTCTCCTATTTTTTCAATTTGAAGCAAGTATCTGAATTAATCGTTTGAATGGAATTCCTTCTTTTTTGGTGTTCCCAATATATATTTTTGTTCTTTCTTCGGACAAGTTTTTACTCAATTCCGGTGAATAGAATTGATACGTTGGCTGAATGTCACCTTTTCCCTGTATCTCCCCCTTTCTCTTTACCCATCGTGCCTGCGCTAAAATGTAAATTCAGTCTCCTATTTTGTATATTTTTGACTAGGTTTGTTTGACTGCAATGAAATTCTTTAAAAGGTTATATTCAAAAGAAAGGGATGCATTTGATTCGTTCAAACGTCATCTTGAATGTCAATTACCAGATCGCAAGTTTGGTAACAGTTACTTTCATATAAATAATATGCAAGTTTCTTTTATTGAACTCCTCCATGCTAAGAAAGGGATTTCAAAGAGAAAAATTTAGCGGCTTGACATAATTTTTCGATTTAATTTTATTATTAAAAAGAAAGCTTGTCATTTATGTTTGTATAAAATTAGGTTTCGTAAATTTTTCATTTCGTCATTCGTTTTTATTAAGACATCTTTCCTTCTTAATTTTTGTTTCAGAATTTCTTTCGCGGCATAAATGTAATAATGTTAAATAAAAAAAAATAATGATTTACTTAGGATATGTAAATGTAATAATTTTATTTTGCAGATTTTAACGTCTAAGAGACTTTTTGTAAATTTTATTTAGCACTCAAGAGAGAATTCGATTTATTTTTCTTCGTCAAGTCAGTTAATCCTTGTTTAAATTAAAGAGGAAAAGAGACTGGAGTTCATGCTGCTAGTAATAATTCTTATGAGGCATTAAAAATATTCTGAAAAGGACGGTTTAGAAAGTAACCAACGACCTTGGAGGAGTTAAATGATGAAAATAATTAGGATTTGTTTACCTCAAAGAACAGATATTCGCCTTCAAAATTTCCGAGACGCCATGTAGGATTGCAGTGAGTGCTTCTCGATAGCGATGGATATTAAGACATCAGGATGAATTGCAAAACCTTAATATCAGTTTAGTCCTGGAATTGGTAATAATGGCCGTGATCATTAAGGTACTTAATTGTCCGTGAAAGTACTCCCAGGGGAAGAATAAAATGAATTAATAAACAAATATCACTCAGCCGAGTATTTACCATACTCCGAAATATCTTAGGAAAAGATGTATTAAAAGAAACCATATATTTTATGAATTTTAATGAATCCATCATTTCTAGAAGAAGATTTAATGTTTTTACTTACTGAATAAATGTAACTTCACTGAGGATTCACTAATTAATAAAACATCTGACGTAATATTTAACTGCTTTTAAATCAACATTTTAATATTTACTTTAAAATCAGTGTTTTAATATTTATTTTAAAATATAGGTGATTTACTTGTATAATGTCCGAGAACGAGGGCTTTAATGTTCCATTAGTGACAATTATTGGAGATAAAGTGAGTAGTCAGCCTTATTATTTGGCTACCAAACAACATATAAAATGTAGTTTCAACAGATGATCCAGACAGATCAAATCCATGGAAGTGCTAAAAGAAAAGATCCTGTAATATAACATTGTGATCTTGTCGAATTCAAACCATTTATCATTGCCCAATTCCCATTAACCATATCTTGAATACTCTGTTCGCCAACGATACCGTGAAAAGCAATCCTTTTATATGGGCTGCACTCATCTTAAAGTTTATATATTTCTTTGAAAAGCTGTAAAATCTGTACTAACTTTTCAAATCTGACTTAAAGTGTACTTTATTATTATATTTCAAAATTTAATCCAGAAAATATGTACGATTGATCACAGCGCATTTCATATAAACATAGCGATTTTATCCCCTAGAATTTAATAAGAAGACATTATTTTTATGCTTCGAAATTCGTTATGAGTTGTGCTTTTAAGGTCTTAGTATAAAAGGGAACTCAGACGTGTGTAGCATATGAAATTGCTATTGGTCTTGAGTATGTGTTGTGTGTTTCTATCTTATTTTCCTCTCTATTTGATTTGTTATAGAAGGGGTTTCAGAAAGCTCTGAAAGCACATAAAATCTGGTGGACTAGAACACGAATGGATTGCGTAGCGAGATTTAGGTATTATGTTCTATATTGAATTAACTGATAATTAAGTTTGTGAAATTCTTTGACGGAGCCATTTCTATTGCTTGATTTCTCAGTATCACTTCCCTTGTAATATTTGCATTTTGATGTTTATATTTTTGTGTCAAAGTTAGCAAGCTTATTTTCTGCTAATCGGCATAATTTAGTTATATTTATGTCCCGTTTTGGAAAAAAAGAAGAAAAAAAAAAAAAAAACCTGGACTGATATATTTTCGGGGGTATCGTTTTTTTTGAACCATGGTCAGATGATGAGGACGATGTCTGAAAGAAGAGTGTAAATTTGTTTTTAAAAATCACCCACCATCATGTCAATGGAGTTGTGGGACTTCACTACGACATTCTATTTTTTCACCCATCCATTTTGATCGGTCATTCGCAAGCAGTCTATGCCAGCTTAATTCAGTCTCCACCTTCCCCACGGTAAGCACTTTGCTAGAGAGCAAGCAATCCAAGCTTCTTCCTCCCCCTCTGAATTCAGTGAATCTTAAATGTCTCCATCTTAAATGTCGAGATGGAAATGGACCGAGAGAAAATTAACACAGGCTAAATATCTAAATTTTCAGTCTACGTCCAGCCAATTCTAACCAGTTTTGTGTTTAGATGATCGATTTTGCGAGTGACCACTCCCTTGGCGGGGCGTGGAGTAATTATGGATATTTTTTTCTCTAAGTGCTGCGATCGTGGTCTTCTAAAAACTAAGAATTTCAAAGTCGACCCTCACCATTGCCCTGTGGTTTTAAAACTATATTTAATCATTTAGATCAAACATAAAGAAGCAGAAAAGCAATTATAGAATTTTTTTGGGTGAGAATTATAATTTATCAGCAAGTATTTCTCAATCATCCTCCATTAATAAAGAAATTTTCTTACTATAGTTATTTTCGGCATCAATAGCCGAATAGTTATTTTCGGCATCATATTTTCAACCATTTTTGTATTTTTTTTTCTTTCATTAAAATAACTATTCAGTTTGCAGTGCTTCTGTATTGATCATTTCTGGCGAAGGAAAATGAAACTATTAAGTTCGAATAGTTTGTCATGTGATGTCGCACGATTTTTGCTTTTGCGGAAAGAAAATTGAATTTTTGCATTTTGTTTATTCTGATTAATATTTAATCTTCAATTATTGTAGTGGAGTTCAATTCCTCTCTTTCTGAAAGAAAGAAACCACTTTTGTGGGGAAATTTGGTCGTTCGCGGACATTTTACGTCACATTCTGTTTGCTTGTAAAATATGGAAAGGATCAAAGAAATTCACCAATTTAAATGCAGAAAATTTTGGAATTGCGGTAAACAGAAAATATGTAAGATTTGGTAAATTTTCAAGAATATATTTTAATCTGGACCACAATTTTACCGATGCTTGAATTTTAAAATGTACATATTTTATGTAATTTTTATATCAAATGGCATACTTAAAATGCAAATATTGATGAGCTGAAATAAATTGCCTCTGGAAAGTAAAAAATCTCGAAACTAACTGAATCCAGGAGACAAATGTTTCCTCTAATTTTCTTAGTGTTGTGTCAAGCATGTTGTAGAACCATGTAGATATACAAAAATGTGTATTCAAAATTTATAATCAAACTTTAGATTAGATTCGGAATTTGATTTATATGAAGGAGATAATTATTTTTTCTTAAATGTTTATTAAAAATAAAAATACCTGTTAATGTATGAGTAAATCTTGGTTAGGCTCGTTTCAAGCACTAGTTAACATTGCGTTTTATACAAAAAATTTAATTTAACTTTTCATTGAATTTTACGTTTTGGGGTCATAGTATCTATATTATTTTATGTCATCATTGTATATATTACAATATTCGTGTAATAGATTCATGCTATCTTAAAATTGTTTCCTAAGCACTTGAATTCAAACATAATTTTAACTTCTGAGTTGCTCTGGATGTTGGCTTTCCCTCACATATCAGGGTCTCATTTCAGTAACTTTTAGCTGTCTTATGTTAAACTTCAAAATTACACGAAAATCGTGCATCTAAAATAATGCGTTAACATCTCTTTTTGAAATATAAGCTCTAAACGCGTTTTCACTCGTTTTCTTTTATTTACAGCTTTGCTGTGGTGAGAACGTTGTTCCCTACTTAATGAATTTTACCTAATCATGAATAACTGATGTTTTTGAAAGATAACTCCTTTTCTTATTTGTCAGCAATTTCATTTCATAAATAATAATATCCACACATCTGTAATCATCTATGTATATAAACAGATTTTTTTGTTACTTTAATTTGATAATTGAAAAGTTTTTTAAGCCCAGCGCTGCACGCACACACGCGCGCACAACACACACGCGCGCACAACACACACGCGCACACACACACGCGCGCGCACAACACACACGCGCGCGCACAACACACACGCGCACACACACACACGCGCGCACAACACACACGCGCACACACACACACGCACGCACACACACACACACACACACACACACACACACACACACACACACACACACACATTGGAATGTAATTTAGATGAAAGTTATAATTAAATCTTGTGTCTATGCAATTTCTTTAGAAATTTAATAATTCTTTTTCTGTTTATTTCTCAAAATTTTTTTATAAGTTTAATAAATTTGTTCTGTTTATTTTTAAAGAAATTCAAATTGCTAGAAACAATTTTCAAAGAATTTATTTTACAAGTTGTTTGCATTTTCGTCAATGCATAAAAAGTAAATCGCCTTCCGATATTTTTATGGCATCGAAAGCTTTACAGAGTATACAGAGACTATTCTTTCGTTTTTATTTTGTTTTGTTACCCGACATTTCTTAAGCGTATATTATTTTTGAAATTTCATCAGAAAATAATGTACACTTGTGAAACGGAATATGGAGCTAACAATTTTTTAAGGCCGTCGCGTTTACAAGGTTACATTTCCTTATCTTCTTTTATTCATGGCTTAATGCAAGCAAAATCTTGTCTTAAAGTTAAATATTACTTGCTGTGATTTTTTTTTATCAATTTTTAGACAGTTTTATCAGCTGAAGCTTCATTTTAGTGCTTTAGTGCGCGAAAAAAATGCATTTGTTGATTCGATTTAATTCATAAAATAGTAATCTGCTGCTTTATGAACTATTTAACTACTTCTACTACATGATTTTTTTGCATTTCTGTGATTTTTTTAAAAATAATTATCAAGAATATCAAAATTTTCACTATTAAAAATGACAAATCATATTTCTTATATGAATGCCAAGGGTTAACATAAAAACAGAAATCAGAATATGTTGCAGTGAAAAATAAAATTATTTTTTATATATTGTTTTTTTAGAAAAAGCGTCAAGACTTGATTGTGTGGTTCTTTTCTAAGAAACTGTGATTAAAAATGAGTAATTTGAATTCTACCTAACAGCATTGTAGATGGGGAAGCCTCTATTGAAAAGATTTCGAAATTGTGGTTTGATTGTTTGACTCAAAAGATGCGGAGAAATAAGAATTTTAAAATATTTTAATATAAAAACTTATTTCTAAGAGCTAATTAAATTGCATATGGTTTGGAAAAATTGAAATTCGGAGAAATGACATTTTTTTTCCTTATAAAAAATATTTCCATGTATAGATTGATGATTTCGGTTTTATCTTGCTGCTTAGATAAAAGCAAAATTTGAAATTCCTGGAAGATGAAGTAAACATTTTACAAAGAAAAGGAGATGAAAGTCCATGATTGCCTTTCATTTTAAATATTTTTTAAGCTATTTCAAATGAATATTTTCAGCTTTAAAGCTTTTATTTCGAAAAATATATTTAATACAAATATATTTTTAGTTGTTTATCTGTACCGTAAACAGAAAATCAGCCAGTAAATCATTACTCTTTCACAGAACGTGCTTGTCTGAACGACTGAAATACTCATATATCGCTCTCTTACTTTTATGTCTTCTATAGCTTTCTTATGGTGCTATTTTTTTCGAGGTTTTTATGCGTGATGTGAAGAATATAATGTACAGTGTTTTTCACTTTTCCCTTTCCATATTTTCTCTATAGTTCTATGAAATTCTTCGTAGACCCTTTTTTACTCTTTTAGAGTTTCTGCACTGTATTTCATCTTTTTTTTATCGCAAGTGAATTTTCAGTTTTGGCATTAGATGGATGGTTAAAAATGTATATTTTGTATTTACTTTGCAAGATGAGCCTTATATCCCTTGTTTCAAAATAAAAAATCGAAGAAAATAGTTTTCATTTTCTTCTAAAATTGCCATATTATTTTAGTTTTTCAAAAGTTTCTTTTGAAGAGAAGATAAACTATATTAAAAAAACCATTTTTTTTTTTCAAAAAACCTGTTTTGAGAGATGTTTTTTTTTTTTTTTTTTTAAGCTGTATTTTACATTGAGTATTGAGATGCTATAGCTCATATTTCTCTTGTTTTTCATTTAGTTTCTCCAAATTATATAACGGTGGAAAAATAATTTTTTCAAAAATTATATGTGATGATGTAGATTTGTCTGTCTCAAAGTTTTTATCAGAAAGGATAATTAAAAAGAAAAAAAAAAATCCTATTTTTATAATCTGTGTTGGGAGGTGTTTTTATTTTAAGCTGCATTATACATTGAGATGCTATAGCTCACATTTCTTTGTTTTTCATGCAATACCTAAAAACTATATATTGGTGAAAAAATAATTTCATCAAAAGTTACATGCATCGATTAATATTTATCTGTCTGTAATGTGTTAAAAGTGATTGTTCAGTAGTCAGAAAAATAGAGAAGTTATTATATGTCATGAACTATATTCTTTTCATAGTGCCCATCAAATATGTAAACTTAGACGATTATTTTAAATCTGAAACAGACGCTTGTCATTGTATTCTATAAATGTTATTAAATTTATAATTATTATTTTTTGCGAGCGAACCACCAATCGTACTAACTAAATGGCGGAAAAAGTGACTTATCACCCGAAAATTAAAACGCGTAAACAGGAAAAGCAAGTACTAATAGAAAGAACAACAGCAAGTAATAATAGAAAAACTGAGAGTGTGTGTACAGGCGACAAAAAAATCCTCTATCATGTATGCAAGATATGAAGCAGTTGTGTATAAAATTGAATACCATGTCTGTTTAATACAAATTGCAGGAATTTGATTTAACACCCAATATATAACGGAATTTCTGTTCATTTTTGTTGTATCATTCAGAGCTGAAAACAATCAAATTAGGTTAAAATGTGTAACAAAACTACAACGAAACAATCGGATTGCGATATTTTGAGTGATATCTCTACAGTCCGGCTGGATTGTGATATTGTGGTTAATGGAATAGGAATCCCTAAAAAGGCAAATGCTATGTATTGATCCAAACTGGAGCTTTCCAGAGGTAAAAATTCTTAGGTAAGCTTGAAATACTTTGATAACATTTGTACTTTACACTCCTACCTTTCGCGGCGCAGAAGTGTTTGACAATATATTAGCGGATTAAGATCGGAGGAAAATCAAACCAGACTCGGAGGTATGTATGCATTACCCAATTACTATATATATATATATATATATATATATATATATACTCCAAGCTGATAACTTGTTCGGCATATGTCGCATGTGTACACCAGGCTTTATTTTGAAGTAGATCTATGGATTGCAAATGCATATGAAAAGTTGCTTCGTGATTATCATATTTTAATGCAAAACGACATAATAACAACTCATATTGTAACCCACCAGAAAATCTTTGGCGCGAATTAAAGAAAAATCTTAATCAGACACAATCCGCCAGTAAAAGACATTTAAAGAAAATGTTGCTCAATTTTGGCGGTATGACAGCTGATGAATTGTAAATGCTAAACACAGGAAACGTATTGGAAACCATTATTCAAATGTGTGCAAATTGTAGTCGTAACGATTCTGTAAAACTGAGTCTTTCTATACGTAAGATACAATGTCGTTAATAATTTAACCTCAGAATTTACATTTTCTAATAGGTTTCTTCATAAGTTTTTCTCCATTACTCTATTCTTTACTTATTAATCATCTGTTCTGTAACTATTTTAAATCAATTATTTAATTTTTCGGAATTAGCTTTTTGTTAATTTTTTTGTCGCTTAATTGACTATACAATTATATTCCCTTTCTCTCCCCCCCCTTTCTTCTTTCTCCAATTATGGAATTTAAAAATTGTTCTTTAAAAGCTATAATTTCTTTGAAAGCTATAATGTTCTTAAAGCTATAATTCAAGTATATAATGTTTATCTTATGCTATAATTTCTTCTGTCTTTTAGTGTTAAATTTTAGTGTTTAGTAATATCAAAGATTATTTCGTTAAACATTTTTATTATAAAAAGATATAGAATTTTCTTCAGCGTCTGAAAATGATTGAAATATTGCTAATTGCCAGGACAAATCTTTAATCTCAATTTTTTAAAACTTTGTATAAAATAATAAAAATATAATTTTTCAAGGCTTTATGAATGATTATCTGCTACTTTCAGTTCAGATTCAATAGTTCTAAAACTATAGATTTCGGATAAGTTTTTTTTTTGGGGGTCTATATTCCGTCATTTTTCTTACGACTTTAGAAAAATGCTCCTGTCATTAGATTTTGTTATAAATATATTCAATTCATTCTTCGTTAGAATTCTGATATTAAATCAGAAGTCATGCTATCAATAAAAAATTATTAGTTTTTGGGGAAAGGGGAATCAACCTACAAAAAATTATAAATTTTGAATTATACATGTTCAATAAGCATTTAATATTTTTAAAAAGTAATTGCACACTTAAGAAAAAAAGATATCGAATTTTCATTTTTATATTTCATGAGATTCTCCCTGAAAATAGATCCTTTTTTTTTTACTTTTAAGAATTCTTTTTTTTATCATTGGAATCCTCAACTTCAAACTTTATTGCTGCTTAGATGTATTATTTCATTGATTCATACGGTTCTTTTGCCCCTTCCTTTTTTTCCCCCCTGGAAGGTAACTTTTTAAAAAATTTGTATTTCGCTATATTTGTAAACGATTCTCTGTTCATTCATTTTAATAATGATTTTTTTGTAAGAGGATTAACGTATTTTTAAATTCTAGCTCGTGTTTTACGTCTTAATGACCTAACATCCCATCATTATCTAGATTCTTAAAATTTAGAAAATAATTAACTCCTCATTTTTCTTTGTTTCTATCGGATTAAGCATTTG
Source organism: Argiope bruennichi (assembly GCF_947563725.1). Lineage (NCBI taxonomy): Eukaryota > Metazoa > Arthropoda > Arachnida > Araneae > Araneidae > Argiope > Argiope bruennichi. Next base: position 104,068,303 of record NC_079163.1, on the reverse strand, counting down.
TGTGGGGGGAGCAAAGGGGTGTGCACCGGTTAAATTGATTTTTTAAGCGTGCACGGATTTCTTTTTTGAAAGCAAATTTCTTTTTAATGTTTTCTTTAAAGGAAATTCCTCCCCCACCCCGCACGCAGAACAACTTTGAAAAATAGGATTAATTTTGTGATAGATAAAAGAATGAATAGTTTAACATTTTTTTAAAAAAACATTTCTTGTTTAAAAAAATCGGAAAAATTCCCTTGGAATTGTGAGATGAATCCTTAAATATTCCTATTTCTACTTTTCATAAAATAATCCTCAAAAGCAAAAAGATCTGTATACGCTGAAGGTGAAACTATAAATGTGTTGCTATTTACACCTCATGGTAAGAAATTTATCAGAAATTATTAGGAAGACTATCTAATTAACGATGAATACTCACATTCGTGAAATGAGAATTTAAAAGAAAAAAATTGTCGGTTGTAGAAAGTAATAGAGGGAACTACAAATTCGCAGGTCCAAGAGTTTTCTTTTTTTATTTCCCTGCTCATTTTTTTTTTTCTTTTCTCCCATAGTCTAAGTATCTATATATATATTTGAAATAACGTACAATTTGAATGCTTATTCATAGTAAATTAATTGTTTACTTTATTGCTCAATGATTAAAAACGTTGTTATTTAAAAAGTATAAATTACAAAATATTTTCTTGGTACATTCGCGAAATGATGAATCTCAGCGAATTTCATTTAAAATTAATTTTGTTTCACTTGGCGTACAGAAGAAGCAGCAGTTTTGTATTTACTTATGTGGAAAGGTTTATTCGGTTCATTCCTAAGCGAGGAGTAAAAAGGTGGGTGTCAAAATTTGGGAGGGAAAAAATTTTTACTAAAATGAATCCTAGCAAATCTCTCATCTGTACTAATATCTTTCCGCTTGTTTCTCCACGAAAATAATATAACTTTCTTGAAATTGAATTGAATTTTTTTTTTTCTGTTTGTATATGTTCTTTTATTATATGTTATGAAATGAGTTATTTACCTTCGAGCAAAAGTTTTTCGTTCTCGCAACTCTCTTTTCGGGTGGAAAAAAAACTTTCCTTGTTTTATTTGTGTGGCACCTAATCTGAAAATAAATGAATAATAATAAATGGACAACAACTCTTTTAGAGCAGAAAGGAAACTTTCCTTGCGTTATTTGCATGGCATATAATCAAATAAATAATAAGCGGACACAACTAATCATAAATAAAAACAGATTTAGTTGGAAAATTTTAATATTACCAATTAAAAAATACTTTTTATGTCGAAAGAATATTTTAATAACTTTTGCGTACGAAATGTGGAATCATCTACAAAAAGAAAGAAATGAAATGCTTCATCTCCTTCTTCCAGTATTATTTGCAAAGTCCCATTTTGGATCGTGACGCGCAGCATAAGAAGCCTCTTTATATACCCTACTGCTAAACAAAATCGAGGTTTTAACATTTAGCGAAGAACAATGTCAGTATGAAGGTCAGAAATTGCCTTTGTACACGGGCCATATGAAGCATCCCAGAAAATTAATCCGTGAATGTTTTTTTTCCCGCCGATGTCTGCGGAAGCAGTGCTATTCTCTGTATGTGCTCGAATGTCTCACCATTTATTTATTAAATCTTGTGGGAGGTAACTTTTACCTCGATGTCGACCGATGAACATGATAAGCGTCCACCTCGGGAATCATCGGTCAGAACTAGCGCGGCACGGTTATTGGCGGCTTAATGAAGCTGAAATACTTTGGTCCGGAAGGTCAGGCTAACGTTCACGGCTCCATAACTACAATATGTGGAACAAAATTGTTTTTCGTACTCGCTCGGTTGAGCTAATTCGATTTTCACTGTTTCTCTTCCCCACTAAATACTGTGTCTGGGGCCTATAAAAGCCCGTTACCCGGGCAACCTCTAATTCAAGTTTACGGAATGACCCATTTTCCGGTCACTAAAGTTAAAATACTCGTGTTTTCGCTTTTAATCCAATTTAGGCGGTATCTGTTCGCAATCGTTGCTTTTCGTGTCGTACCAAAGTTACTGTTTGTTTTGAAAAGGAATTTATGGTTTGCTTTAATGTAAAGTGTTAGTGCTTTAGATCACCAGGAGCTTCTGATTGGATTCCGAAGTTTAAAGAAAAAAATTTCCGTGATTTTTTTTTGGTTTAATCCTGGATTAACTACGAGAAAATTGACTTTTTCCTTTCTTCTCTCGAGTCAGTTATATTTGTTGTCTGATGTAACTTGAAATAAATTTGAGATTGAAAGCTTGCTCAATTTATTGATTAGAGTAAAAATTATCGTCCGTAGCTATTTTGTTAGCTTAGTAAATAATTCTAAATCACTGACTCAGCTCGAATTTAAAATTATTTTGTTTTTGGTACTGATGAATTATTGTTGTAGTCCGCAGCATAAAAGTTGTTACATTGTGAAATGTCTTGCTAATTAGTTAGAAATTTTAATATCTTCTTTCTTGACCAATATTTTGTTCTTGTTTTAATAGTTTTTATCTGAAGTGAATTTCAATTTATTATAAATTTGATATTGGGAGATGATTAAGGTTTTGTCTAGTACAACTGTCATTTTTAAGCTCGATCTAATGATGAGATTAGAAATTATATTCAAGTTCAATCATACTCGATTCGTATATTTAAAGATTGTTAATTATCGTTATTATAATTACTAGTTGAGGATATTTTTCAATGCGGTTATTCTCTTATAGCTTTGCTTCATTGTAATTTAATAGTTAATTTACCATTATTTAAATTAATAAATGAAACCTGAAATCTGGTATTATTACGAGTTAAAAATTAACATCTCAAATTTGAAATATATTTTCTCATTTAATTATCCTCTGAATTATTCAAAACGTATTGAGTGACTGTAAATACTTTAGATGGCATTCCATGTTTTATTCCATTACCTACATGTATCTACACATTTTAAATTTTAAAAGGCAGTTTTTGTACTGAAACTAAAAGACTGAGGAAAATTTCCTGAGTTTTTACTGGGTTTTTTTTTCCTGAATTTTTCACTGTGGGAAATTTTTCCCTTAGCGACTTTAACTTTTAACTTATTTTTGTAATAATTAGAAGAGAAAATCATTTCCACTTTGTATGAGAAATTTAAACGTAATCAGAACTTCTTCGTGTTCATATCAATAATCATCAACAATTCATAATCAAACTTTTTATGATTATGAAAGTTTGAAATATATTTGTGCATGACAACCATGAAAATTTTCAGTTTTGTCCATTTTTGAAAATTTAATTTAAGACTGTTAAACATCTGTAAGTTAAGAGAGAAAACTTTTAAAAGCTATTTGTTTAATTTTTTGTTATTGCAGCTACATTTGTAAATGCTTTTTATTATATTTTTTGTGTATTTACTGTTCTCAAATGAAAAAAAAAAACATTTATTTCTAAATAATTATTTTAAATCCACGTACGATTTTGATTTTTTAATGAGAAGCATTCGTGAACTAAAAGAGCATATTCCCAGTTGCGATTTTTTTTGTGTGATAAAAGCTCGATTTTTAAAAAAGATTTTGTTTTAAATTCGTTAATTATTTATTTGATTTAAAGTAATATTAAGATTCGCAAAAATTTAAATGTTAAAAGCTATATCAATTTCATAAACTTAAGTGGGGTATACATGTGTAGTATTTTAATGACTAATTTTTAGTTTTCAAAAATGCAACGTTATTTTTATTACATCTTTCTAATTTATTATTTATATTCAAATGAAACATCCGTTTAATTTACAGATTATTTTGCGCTTATATTCAAAATTTCCTTAATAAGTTTTTAAAAAATTTAAAGACATTTAATATGCGAGATTTGTTCATAAAAATGGGAGTGGTTAATTGTTTATTAAATGCAATCTAAATTTCAGTAAAGGCTTATTTTAACGGTGTAAATTCTTTGAATTTTTCTTTTATTACATTTTATATATTCTTTTGAGATGCTGTTTGGTTGTCTGCTAAAGTTAATAAATTAAAATATATTTCAATTGAAATTGTTCATATTAATAAAAATTAATAAATTTTAATAAACATTTAATAGTTACGTTTCGGTATTTTATTATATTTATAATAAAATATAATCGATTAAAATAGTCCATCGATCTGTAACTTTTTGTAGTTAAAAAGCATTTTAATAACATATTATTATTAATGGCTAATTATTAAACTGAAATAGAATAATTGCAAACAAATATATAAATTGGTTTTATTTTTCTATACTTAAAATTGAAAGTAATTGCTTTGAAAAGCAACAAAGAAATTGCACTGCTGAGAAATTGAATTGGTTTTAATATTTTTAATACGAAAATTTTCAGTTCCTGGGAATCTCTGCGGGATGTCATATTTTAAAATTGGGTTTTCTGAAAATTTGTTACTGCATTGGACAGAAATCAAAATTTTTCTTTTTCGTCTAGACTAGGAAATATTTCTGCTTACTTTTCATTCCTTTTTAATACATAAACATAAAATTTTCTTTTTAGTTTAGCGGGGTAAATATAGGAATTCCTGGAAATCAGATTCAGTCCAACAATGCATACAGAAACCATTTCATTTATATCTATTATCATGGAAATCATGCACTTGAGTATGTTGTTAACTTGTCGATTTGAAAATGAAGATTTCTGGATATTCTGTTTAGTAAATTTCTTGAGAAACTCTTTTGTGTATATAAATGAAATTGAAATACCATTTCCCCCCTTTTTGATAATATGGAAACCTAATTATCGAAACAGTTTTCTTCATATTTTGCTTAGAAATGCAACGACGCATTAGGAATGTTTTAAGGAAAGTTCCGCGACAATTAGTTAAATAATATTTAATTATTACTTTTTTTCTATACATAGAGACAGTGTTTATCATTGCCGTTCATGTTGAATGGAATTGTTTTTATTTCAAGCCATTTTATTTCTCATCCTGTTGCCCTTGCAACGTTTTAATCTTTTATGTTATTCTTTAAAAATTATCTATAACTAATGGAAAAAAAAAAAACTTGTTGATTTATAAAAATCGTTTGGTTTAACTGAGATTTTCGTTTAAACTTTAAAAAACTTCAGACGATAAACTGATTTTGTTTTATTATAATACTAGCCGCCTTTGGCGACCAGCCGGTTCGCCAATCTTAATACTCGTTAAAATTTTAATAATTAAATATTTTATCTAATACTCACTTTAATAGCTTCTTCATTAAAATATTTCAAAACTTCAAATTTTGATAGTCATATAATTCACTCATAATATTTTAAAGGCATTCAGTCATAACGTAATATGTATCTCTCTAATTTTCTGTTAGCTCCCGTAGAATTTATGCTTTAAATTGAAGTGGAAATGATTAATGTGCAATTAATATAATAATATTTTTTACTGAAAACAGAGTCACTGAGCATTTAAACCTTATGGGCACTAAAGAATATATTTCTTAATTTATGTAATATCTCAACAATTTGCCAACAAAAGTTTCTCAGATCATTATGAACAGATCGATTAATTAACAATGTTTGATTTTAAATGCACCAACCATTAAGAAAATAAATAGAATCGTTTGAAATAATCGGTCGAAAACAGGTTAAAAAACTACTTAAAAAAACGATGTACTTAAAACTATAAGCATATACAAAAAATATATGACTAACATAAATACAATTTAATTACAAAAGCATAAAACTAACCTAAAAGTAATTTAAATCAAGTCCGCATCCGTTAGGCGGCCAGCCAATTCGCCAATCTTAATGCACGTTAAAATTTTAATAATTAAATATTTTATGGAACTCCCATTTTAATTGCTTCTTCATTGAAATATTTTAAAACTTCAAATTTTAATAGTCATATAATTCACTCATAATATTATAAAGGCCTTCAGCCATAACGTAATATGTATCTCTCTAATTTTCTGTTAGCTCCCGTAGAATTTATGCTTTAAATTAAAGTGGAAATGATTCAACTGCAATCAATATAATATTTTTTTTTTTTACTGGAACGAAGCATTTTTTTAAAAAATATGAGTACTGAAAACAGAGTCGCTGAGTATTTAAACCTTATGGGCACTAAAGAATATTTTTCTTAATTTAAATAATATTTCAAGAAGTTTTCAACAAAATTTTCTCAGATTTATCAAGAACAGATCGATTAATTAACAATGTTTAGTTTTAAATGCATCAAACACTAAAAAAATAAACAGAATCGTTTGAAATAATCTGTCGAAAACATATTAAGCCTTCAAAACCAAGTCCATATCTGTTGAAAATACTGGTCAGCAATCAGAACACAATGCGCATGCGTGAATTTTCAACGCCAATTATGGTAACGCAAATGCATGAATTTTCTACTCCAGTTGGGGTAACGCTATGCAGATTAGAAATTTTTAATTTCCTTTATTCTGTTTTAATTCAAAAGTACTTCAGAATGAATCTGAAAGATCGATTAATGAACAATGTGTAATTTTAAATGCATCAAACATTAAGAAAATAATGATAAAAAAAATAAACAAATCCTTTGAAATAATCTGCCAAAAATTTCTTAAGCCTATCCTCTATAGCGTGGGAAAAAAAAAGAAAAAACTGAAGCCTTACTCATTTGGCGGTGGGAAAATGAAAAGATTTTTTTGGCGGGAAAGTTAGTTTTTAATTAATAATTAAAATTCCATTAAAAATTTAAAAAAAAGGGACCCCAGGTGCACATTCCCGACCTCCTAGGTATGCATGTGCCAAATTTGGTAGCTGTTGGTCGAACAATCTGGCCTGTAGAGCGCCAACACACACAGACACATTGAGCTTTATATAAGTATAGATTTTACAAATTTATTAAATAACATACAATACAAAAGTAAGGACAATGAGAAAATTTGATATGTGCAAGTGAGCTAGTGGAACTACTTCGATGTTTTGCGTAAAACATATTGTGATAATTGCAACAGTGCAAATTTGCTTTTAATTTCTGTGTGATGTTAAAATATCCACCAATTACTGAAAGCAGTTCTATTGCTGATTAATTTTCTTCCAGATTAAATTCTGATTTGTGTATGTTATGGATATAATGTATGGAAATAACTGGTTGTAAGAACAGTAAAGGATGGATTATTACCTTAGCAAATCACTAAAAAAAACTGTATTGTTTTGATAATTTCCTTTTTTTTAAAAGTAGGTTATGATTTGTTCAGTCTTAGATATTTAGATTTTGTATACATTTTGAAGAAATAACTGGCACATGGAGATAAAAAAAAGTAATAGAGTTTCAAAAACTAGACTTGCTGCTCGAAGTCAGTCGATACATTTATTTTCTTAAAAGTTGTGTTAAAATGCAGCAGAAAATGTTTCTGTAAACAGGGGCTTGCTTTATTTTCATATCCGTAGTAATAAGATAAGACCTTACCTCCTAGTGCGAGGAATAGATTTTGGGATTTTGGAACGGCAGGTGGCAAAGTTACACCGTCACCTACATCCTCACCATGTCGGTTACAAAAACAGAGTCCTGTCAGTTTTATTGGCTTTGTGATATTTATCTTACGTAACGCATCTCTCATGTCATGGATGTCATTGATTTCGTCTTTTTTTCGGGGGGGGATGAGAGGGGGGAGGTCGGAAAAGGGAAGCGAATTTGATCAATGATTCCCGATTCTTCTGAGTTTCCTCATTTTTCGTTTATCTCTCTATCTGTTTTTTATAGAACATCGTATCTTTCCTTTTTGTGTGTATGTTTGCGCGCTCGCTGTTGTGAACTTCAGATATGCGCAGCCTCAATTTACTCGTGGATCATTTGTGTGTATGTATTATTCATTCTGATGGTGGTAAGTTGGAAAGGAGGAATGCAACATAAATGTGTGCAGATGTGTAGAACATTTCTCCGTAAAATATATTTCCTCGATATCTGCTACATTGTTAAAGTAGATGGAAAAAAAGTTTTTGTACCTTTCAGCTAAGCTGTATTCCTTTTGCCTTTTTTCCGTTTTTCAATGTTTCTAATTATTTAATCGCTGTTTTTTCAACATTTTTAATTATTAATTCGCTGAATTTCAACATTTTGTCAAACGTTATCTAACGTTTTTAACGTTTCGTTGTCTAACGTCTTTCTTTTCAACATTTTCGTTGTATGTGTATGTGTATGTGTGTGCGTGCGCGTGCGCGTGCGCGAGAGAGAGTTTGCGCACTCGCGCTGTTATGAAAAGATGCACAGTCTCTCTATTTAGCTCTCGGATCATCAGTTTGTACGTATTATCTATACTAATGGTGGAAAGAAGAATGTGGTTTCAATATGTGCAAATGTTTTGATCATTTCTTCTTGAAACATATTTCTATGGCGTCTGTTACATTATTAAATTGGACGAAAGGTGATTTTTTATATCTTTTCTCAAAGCTGTGCCCCTGTATTTCTTTAACTTTTTTTTTCATTATCTTTAATTATTATTTCGCAGGTTTTAAACCAAACTTTAAAAAAATTTGAAGATTATTAAGATCTGGAATTATGAGTATTCTTTTTATCATTTCATTTTCATACATTTAGAATTCTTTGATTTTGCTTTTCAATTAAAGAATTTGGAGATAATCCTCAAGTATTTTATTTGTATGGAGAGTATCCTTCTGAAATTATGGTGCTTTATTTATCGGAACTTAGAATTTTTCTGCTATATTACAGATTCTGATTACTAGCTTTCAGTTTTAGTACCAAACACACACACACACACACACACACACACACACACACACACACACACACACACACACACACACACACACACACACACACACACACACACACACACTATAGCTTTCATTTTAAATCGCAAAATTATTTTAAGAAACATTAAATTATTATGACTAATTTTTATATCAAAATTGTTTAGTAATTAAATAAAATTTTGGTTTTGGAAATTTGTTTAAAGCTCCATTTTACGGTAGTGTTCTTAGTTTCCTGTACCTCATGGGTCTTTTAAAGCGTTTTTTTTTTTTTTCTTTCACTTATGTGCACTTGAATTATGATGACAAAAAAAGAATTATAAAAAATTTTAACTAACGGAAATAAAAAAAAAAATATTTTTACCAGCAATACCATTCAAAGTCATCTGCTCTAAAAGTAATGAGAAAGGTAATGATTAAAATTCATTCATATATTTTTCTCTTCTTGAATTAATATTTAATGAGATCACATCTTGGCGTGTTTTCGAGCTTATCCTTTTTGCATAGTTGAATTTTAATCAATATAAAAATTCTTTCCTTAATTAAATTATGTTTATTCATGTTGTTCAATAGAAAGGATTTTTTTCCCTCTAACTTATTTGACCGTTAAGAAAGGATGGGTTTCTTTCGGGATTTTTTTTTGTAATTTTTTTGAAATTCTCTCTGAAATATGTCTGAATAATATATTATCTATTACTAAAAGTGTAAATCACTGATTTTTATGATTGCCTTTTTATTTATTTTTTAATGGATTTTTCTCCGAATTCACAGATTGTATACCGTTGTATTCTTGTATACGATACAAATAGGTTGCGGTGAAAAATAATGGTTTATTGCAGAATTCTTAGTTCTCATCTAAATTCGCAATACGCATTTTCTTAAACCACCAATTGAAAATTCCTTTTTATAAATGTACTAATTGTTTTTCAAAAGGTTTCACTTGGTTAAATTTAGAAAGACTTAAATGTCTTTTTTTTTAAACTAAACGATTTCTTCTTGGAAATAAGTCTCGTAATTCTAATTTGGTTAAGTTAGTTTAGCGATATCTACTTCCTATTTTTAAGCAAGAATAATTTTTGGGATAGACCTTGCAAATTTGAACCGTCTTGAGTCCTCCTTTCCTCCCCTGACCCAACTTCCACGCCATACCAGTAACAGGTCATTGCTGACTTAGATTGAAGATACACCAGATCCGCTTTGTTAGTAATTCGTGAAATCGGGTTGAGAAGAATGAGCCTGCCGGCTCTGAAGTCAAAATCTTACTACTATGCCATATTGACACCCCCCTCCTAATTCTAAATGGCGTCAGGTCATGAGAACGACACCTTCATTCCCTCACCAAACTTTCTCACCGCACTATCAAAAGAACGTTTTACCCCTTTCGAATTAAACTCACATCACATCCTCATATACCACGTTTCGTTGATGAAATCTTGTCTCAAACCGGTGGTCCACCGATGCTGAAACTGTCATTTAATCTCTGCGACCGCATAAAAATTTTGAACCATAAGCATAAAACAGACTCGTTAAGAACTAAATACCGTTGATTGCGATCCGAACTCAATAATAGAATGTAATTGTCTTATAGAATGGTATTGCGCTTTCTGTTTGTTTTAATGAAATGAAGGGGATATCTGTTTTAACGGCAAAAAGGACTCATTTAGGGTTATTATATATTTTGTTATGACATTTCAGTGACGTTGATAATGAATTGTCGTTTTTTTTTTAAAAATATTTCTCAGTTTTATTATTATAAATATAGACTTACATCATCATTCTTTTCTTTTCTTTTTTTTTCGCATTTTTCCCCTTCTAGACTTGAAAGTTGAAAGATTACAGGTCGTGGAAATAATTTAATATTTTTCTTCTTTAAACCAGTCGATAACTCTTTCATTCAGTGGCAGTACATTTTTTAAAATTCTGCCATATTCTGAAAGCACTACCAACAACCATTCATTTTCGGTATAATGGTTACTTACTTATACATGTAACTTCTACTACTTGTTGCTTTATCTTGATGAAACGGTCTATACATAGGAGTATCGCATACAGCATGCGGAAAAAAGAAATGAGGAGAAATGGTGTTATCCGTATTATTGATCGAGGATCCCAGCGCTGCATTTATGGCTGTAACTCATCTTCCTGAAATATAGGTCTGAAGAACAGTAGTCGTAAAATCCAGTTGGAACATCTGTCGTTTCCATAATGCAAAACCTTTTCCTTTGTACAACGAAGGAAAAATCTTTTCTTTTTGTTTTTATCTTGATTCTCTCCCCTCCCCACCTCTTTTTTTTTATTTATTTTTTTTTAGTCTTTACAGAATAAAACTTCACGACCCCCTTTTCTAAGCATAGCGTGATTGGAAACCCTTCTTCTAGAACGCTCTGCCATTATTTACTGTCTGGTTGCTCTTTAATTGATTAGATGGGCAGGGTTTTGAACGTGACTCCAAAAGCACCATCTACCCTTCGTTTATTTTTGTACCTAAAAATTTTGGAAATGAATTCTCTGAATGCCTTTCTAATGCCAGTTAACTGCTTCGCAAGGCTTGAAACTCCTTGCCGTTAAGACATCGATTTACATATTGTTTTATTTCCTCATCGAGACGAATGTTAGTTTCCACCGGCTAAAGTTCTTTGTGATAGTGAGATAGAAGTTGTTGATTGCTCTGCAGTGCGTGTATTTAGACATGGGGCTTTAAAGCGCGTGGCATTTATTTTTATGCTTATTTGTGGTTGTACAGAGAAGATAGCCGTAAAGTTTTTGCATGCAAAACAATTATTTGTTGTCTGAGCTCCAAAGCATTTTGGTGAGAGGTTGTTTAGTTATTCATCCACGTTTTATATTTATTAGTTGATTTTATTTATAGATCTAAGCCTTCTTTCAAACTTATAGATTGAAGTGGTTTGTCTGTCTCTAGAATAGTAATTTAAATAGTCTCTTATCTTATTTCGAACCTCAATTCAAAGTACATTAGGAGTTGAAGTTTCTGAATTTCCGCCAATACGTGCTTCTTTCAACAACTTCAAAATAAAAATAATTCAGACGATATATTTTAATTGAACTTGCATTTAATCTGATTATATCAGGGACAATTAGCTTCATGTTGCATCAGAACTGTGTTAAGCGAAACTTGAATATATTTTAGGGAATGTGCTTCTTTCTAGTCTGAAATGTGCTGTAAAATATAACATTATACAGTAGCAATGACATCATGTGTACTCCATATACATTTTTTTTATTGTGTTTTACTGTTTTGAACACTTTTGTAACCAAAATTAAAATGAAATCAAAATAAATCTCGCAAAATATCAGATTTTTATTTAAAAAGCTAACCATGCAATTCCATCAATAACGAACTATAAGAATGCAATTTCCCGAGTTCTCAGTTCAAATTTATACGATAAACTAAGCCATGCAAATCCCATCAGTAATTAATTATAAGAATATAATTCGAATTTTGCATCCCTAAAATACCTTATTTTACTCTTGGTTTACTCTCTGAAATACCTTATTTTACTCTTGTATAAATCTGGTTTAATTTTACATATCAGATTCATTTCCAGCCATATTTGTTCATACAATTATTTTCTGCACTCTAGAGATTGGTGCATATTATATTTTTTTTTTTTGATTTTGATGTCTTTCAGTTAACAAGTTTGCGAGGCTTACTTCGTTTTCAGCGTCAAACTGTAAGGTTAATTAATTAAATTCATTGATATCATCTGATTGTACCTTAAAATTATAACATTCAACTCATTAAAAAATAAAGTTGCTGTAAAATACAGCGTTAATGTAACGAATTAAATTAAAGGAAACGGATAATAATATTAAATTATAAATTATATTTTCCATCTACATGAATCTCGCAAAAATAAACATACATTCACATCTTCCCTGCTTTAATTAGCGGCGTCTCGTATGCTCCAGAGGCTTACTGCTTTGATATTTTGTTTTGCAAACTCATTTGAGAAATAGTTGCGCTCATAAGTCGGAGAGATATGAACTAATTAAATAATTGCCATAGCGAGGTCTTACTGTTTTGTATCATTCTTTAGTTTCCGTATGAGATGCTTCTTAAAATTTCTTCGTACCAAGTGCCTCGTTGCAACGGCACTTTTCCGCGCCTCCGCAACTTAAGACCTGAAACTTCAGAGCCTCTTGTGGCTTTTGAGTTGCAAACTTGATTAATATTCGGATCCATGTGCTGCAAAGAGATTGCAGTGATGGTCCCTTTTGTGGGAAGACGTGCTATTATCGTCTCGCTTTTCCGGCTCATCTCATCAAATCTGACCCTTGGATTATGAAATTCTGAAGTTATTTAGTACTAATTAGACCCCTTTTGTCGAAGGATGTCTGTCCTTTAATCATTTCCAGAATTAATGGGTCTTTTCCCTCGCCTGTAAGATTTAACTACGCGTGATCTTGTTTCGCGTCACGAATTTCGGTTCCGTTGGCGTTACAGTGCGAAGCAAATCTTTGCCAAACTTCGATTATTTGGATATTAAGTTTTTTGGAATTTGTTCATTGTTATATTGAGGTGGTAAAAAAAATAATATATATCTATAGGTGTTAAAAGAAAGTAAAAGTTAATTATTAGAAAACTAAAATATATAACTTGTTGTATTTTGGCTTTATTTCGTTTATATACACACGAATAAACAAGCAAATAGAACAGGCATTCGTTTGGTAGATATAGCCCTAAAATAACTCAGATATACAAATCTGGCAATAAAGCAAATTGCTAAATTGTCTAAATGGTTGCATTATCATACTCACTAGCACAGGTTTTGGCAGAGAGACAGGTTATATGTGTGAAGGAATTCATCCAACATTTGATCGAATTCAGGGATTTTCTTTAAAGATAAAATAGTAAATTCAGCCTTTCCGTTTTGAGTTGTATTTATAAACCGATAGATAGACCGATTTCAAAAATGTGTATTTAGTATTTAGAAAGGTTTTAAACGGGGATATTTGTTAGAATCTCGAGATAGAATGTTTTAAAGATTAAATTTTCTTTGTTTGCTTACTTTATAAGCAAGGAAATGAGAAGGACGAGAATTGGAAATTGTGTGCCCCATGCAACATTTTTCATTATATTAACAAATGAGTCTAAGCAAAATGTCTTCAGTTTTATTTTTCTCACAGTAATATTATATAAATTCTGAGCTGCCTTTGTCAAATCTATAACTTTTCTAAACAAATGCATCAAATTAAAAGATCCCATCTTATTTTTTTTAAAAAGAAAAAATGTAATACAATAGAAACGATGCTAAATATTGGATCCAATATTTTTTTCCTACAAAAGGCAAATATTTTTCTGTTGAATATTGCGAAAACGATGTTTTATCATCCCTCTCCTTCAGACTAAGTTGAAACTCAACTCAGAATTAAAAAAAAAAAAAAAAAAAATGGGGAATGGGTGGAAAATGTTTTAATTGGTGTCGGTTCTTTGATGGATTCCATGACTTTTTTATTATCTCTTCATTTTCTCTCTTTAGTAGATTTTTCACTGTTTATATGTTTATTCTTAAAATTTCTAAATGTATGTTTGGCGATGTTTCTGGCAGTATATAGATTTTTATTAATTACTTGCTTGAAATAATAAACGTGGCGCGTTACTTTTTTTAATTTCTGCACATGCTCAGTTGTGTTTATAATGTATCTAAATTTTGGGAGGCTGAAGATAAAGAAAGCGTCTAGAATTGCAGGGACATCATGAATATATAAATGAAAATTATTTGATTTTGTTTTTGGAAAAAACCGAGTCTTTAAATGAAATTTATTTATTTTTGAAATTCAATTTGCTCTGTTTTATTTTAATTTCATGAGGGAAATGTGCGTAATCATAAAATATTCAATATTTCGAATGAATTTCGTCTTTATTTCCCGAAATTTTATTATCAATTAGCTTCTTTTAGTCACCAGCTGGTTCGCTAGTATTAAGGATTGTATCTAATTTTAATTAAATATCTTATGTATAATTTGATGTTCATGATTTTTTCAACAATCTTTTTTTTAAAGCATCGAATGGTGATAATCATTAAATCCGCGTTATTTTAATATCTTCACGTCTATTTTGTTTGTGTGCATGAATTTTTCAAATAAATAGAGTTCTCTTTTCATGAGATCATATTGCCATTAAAATTTTTAGTGCTTGGATAATCTAATTCAATCTGCGTGCTGTCTTTTACGATAATATAATTTCACGCCTTGATTGCACGTATAAACTGTGCAGATAATTAAAAGAAACAGCTTTCAAAAGTAGTAGAAAAACACATGATTATATGTATGATAACATTATGGTAACGGTTTAGCAATAAAATCAATGTTTAAAAAATTATCAACATTCATGAAAGAATTGCTCGTAAATTAAATTGGTGTAATTAAAACGATAATTTTAGAATTTTAAATGCATGTAAATATTTGCTTTTTGCAATAAGAACGGAAAATTTTTTAGCTTATTAAAATTTTAATAAAAATTTGTGGCGTATCTATTTTAACTCGATTTATTAATATTTGTCATTAATAACATTCCGCATTCACATTTATTTATCGATATTTTGAGGTAAATGAAGTCGGCATATTTTCTTCATTTTGACAAAGATCGCACATGCATTGTATTTAAATAACCCTGATCTAATAAAATCTTATCGTGAAAACAAATTTAATAAATCTTTTTTTCTATTAGTTTGAAAAATTGAGTAAGAATGCGGAGATCTGTTGATTTTTGCAAATTAACTTTAAAGTAACTTAATTTCAATGTTTTGTTAGGATAGTACTAAGATGAAAATTTTTTTGTTTTTAGAAAGTCTTGTGCAGAAAGCATAAAATGAGCTTGGTTTGTAATGAATATTTAGTATGGTTGTCGTGTGGAAGATGAATTGGTGTAATTTCGTCTTTCCGCTGATGCGTTTGTTTTGCAAGTGAAAAAAAAAATAATAACGTTACTGTCTGGATTAGGATCTAATGTTTCATTATTATTATATAGTATCCTTAAATTTCACGTAGATTCTTTGAATAACGGACATAGTAATTGAAATTCCTAATTTAATTTCATGCTCTTTTGATTATATTATTTATTTTACTTTAATTGTAATCTTCTATGGCCTTTTTTTCCCAGTGAATTATAAAACTATATTTTTATTTTTTTTATTTTTTAGGTATGTATTCCATTTCCTTCATACAGCATACGTAAGTAATTATGTTTCCTAAAATTTATATTTATGTTTTAAACTATTAGAATCTTGCTTACAATTTAGAAGCAAGGGAACTTTCCTATCCTGAAAGGCATAAAGACTGTGTAAAGGCATGTACTGGTATTATAAACATGAAAATAAAGTTTTAAAAAGGGCAAAATAGACTGCATCACATATTGTACAGAATAAATTTTGAAAAAAATAAAAGTTAAGAGAAAGAAAGAAAATAAAATAACAATAAACAAACTAAAATAGAAAGTAAATTAAAATTTTACAAAATCGAAAGAATGATCATAAACTGGTATGTGTGACAAAAAAAGTTCAATTCTAAGGAATAAAACTGATTGACCCTCACCCACATAAATCAGCAGTCCCTGGACTTCGTTTATCAGTTCTTTTTTTACCTCAAAAAAGACCCCCCCCCCCTTTTTTCTTCTTTTTTTTTTTTAACCTTAGAGAAAGACATTTCCATTTTAATATTGCTTCTGATATGTTTGAGCTCTTCTACAAATGTTATCATAAATGCTCTTTAAGCGCTTGACTTGTTTTTCTAATTTCGTGAATGAAATTTGATTCTAGTTGCTCCGATTTCTCTAAAACTATTCTTATTGCTTTAATTCTATCAACCCTCTTTATGAGATTCTTTGAATGTTTTCTGTATCGCTATGTCTATCAAATTCTGAGCCCAGGATTTTCGTGTAAAAACAAATCAAGGGGAAAAAGTGCTTTTTTTTAACCTTCAGGTGAATTGGTACTTTTCAGGAGAAAAAAAAAATAATACGCGATCATCGGTTGCTTAATGAAATTATTATAACAAAGAATAAAAACCGATTATTAATTTCGACTCTTGCAGACTCAGTCGCTGTCTAATCATCGAGGCTTAACTCCTCTCCTTCAGTTACTGTTAATAGGCTGTGACTATCAAAATAATCCGAAACAAAGTGCGGTGGAGAGAAGTTAAAAGTATTTAAAATGACGCTGACTAATTGGATTAAACAAGAACTCAAATATAATTTTGATGCATTAACTTAAGTTATCGAATTAAATTCCAGATCGGCTTCAATTTATTTTTACTTATATTCAGTCGAAATCCATTTTCCATATCGCATATCTACCCGAATCTGATTAACGAGTTTTGTGGACACTCTTTTAGGCACTTAGCGAAGTGAAGTAATTTGCAGCTGGAAATCTAAATTGAAAGCCTCTCTCTCTCTCTCTCTCGTTGATTTCTCCCTTTTCTTTTATTTCTTTTTCTTCCTTTTGACTCTCACAGCCGTATTTCCCACCACATTCTCTCTACCTTTATTTGTTTCGAGCTTTTGAGAGAGAAGATTATTAGGATTTAATGAATGTCGTGGTGAAATGAGTGCGCGTGGCTTAGATAGTCTTTTGTGATCAATAAAGATCGTTTTTTATTTTCCCTTTTTGTCCTTTCTTTTTCTTATTTTCTTTCTTCATTTTCCTACGAAGGTCGATCAGCTGAGTTTCGAAATCGGGAGGAGGGGGGGACTTCCTCTATTTTGGCAAAATCCATCGTCTTGGGAAACAAAAATGTTTTATTTCAGTTGGCGGCTTTCAAATACTTAAAATCCACTTGTTCAGCAAATTCGAAAGCTTTTTCGAAAAAGGGAGGGAGGGGGATTTTCTTTCCTCAAATTCTTCTTTTTCTTATTCCTCTTTTTCTTTCATACTTCCGCCTTTGCATCTCTTCTCTTTCTCCTTTCATTCTTAGTATTTCAAATTTAATATATATTTCTTTTTTTTTTTTTTCATATATTATAGAATTGTGAGTGGGAATGTATAGGAAGCAGTTGGGCTTATTAGTGTGAATTTCTTTTTTTTCCTTCCACCTTCCCCTTTTAATGCGCTAAGCATGCTCGAAATAGAAATTTTCTACCCAGAAAAGGCTTTTTAATGGGAAGAAAAAGTCGCGGTTCTGTCTTGAACAAACGGCAAAAGTTTTAGCTCTTCTGCTGCGAAATGCTTCCTTTGAAATAAATTGCACTTCAAAAGTCATCTTCTCTTTCTATCTTCTATTTTATATGCTGATATTCTTACTTCGAGAGAAAAATTATTTAAATTCAACCTTAATTTTTGCACCAGAATATTTCAAAGCTTTAATAAATACCATTGACTTAACAAATTTATTTTATTCATCCTTAGGCTCATTG
This sequence comes from Argiope bruennichi, assembly GCF_947563725.1. NCBI lineage: Eukaryota > Metazoa > Arthropoda > Arachnida > Araneae > Araneidae > Argiope > Argiope bruennichi. The sequence goes on along the minus strand of NC_079163.1, from coordinate 104,050,250 downwards.
ATTACTTTTAATTCCTCATTAAGTGTGCATTCTGTTTTTGGGAATTGCTTTATGTTCCGTATAAGAACCTAAAGACATATGAAAAAACGAAATGTATTCACGCGATTAATAAGTTCATATTAATAAAAAAATAATTAGATGCATAAATTAGTTTTTCCATTGTAAATAATTTAATAAAGCAAATACGACTTTATTCGATATTGTTGATTCATAGATGTTCTTAAAATCTAGTTGCATTTGGTAATATGTTTTTATTTTTTTTTTTTACCTAGTTCATTATTGAATTGAAGACTCGAAAACTCTTTTCAAATGAATACAAGTTATCTTCTGTGATCAAGTTGATCTGTTTATCGATAAATTATGAAAATTTAATAAGCGGATGAAAGTGTGTACTTAATATAAAATAATCATTATTGGAAATATAATTAATTTATTATGAACATCCTATATGTAAAATATGGGGAATTCGAAATTTCATAATATTTATTTATAAGAATAATATATTTTAAAAAAAAACAACCACCAAAAATTATATATAAAAAATAGCAACAAAACCCTTAAAATGAAAAAGAAGTCACAAGATAAGATTAATTACTTTTCTCATTTCAAAACTGAACTATCAAATGCTCGTCAATAGAAAATAATTTCTTACTTAATTTTTAATTTAATTCCGATAAACACTTTTTATAAATTATGTAATAAACAATCATATTGCGAATAAAGTGGTTTCTTAAGGAATATCTTAATTAATAAATAATTGTACAAATGCTTTTTATAAATTATGTAATAAACAATCATATTGCGAATAAAGTGGTATCTTAAGGAATATCTTAATTAATGAATAATCGTGCATATTATGTATTAATTAATAATTCATAGCTGATGAAAGGAAAGAAAATGTTATAAATTCTCTATATATAGACCTAAGAAATTCAGTTTCTGAAATTCAATATTTTAAAAGTTTTAGTGAAGGAAAACCGTTTTGCTGCATTAAACCCAACTGCACTGCTATTGGTTTTATGTCGCAAATTAATAAATACCAGATTCATTAGAAATGCAGAAGATAATGACTACCAGATTCGTTTAAATTATAGAAAATAATGAATGCCAGAATCGTTAAAATTACAGAAAGCAATAAATATCAGATTCGTTAAAATAAATGTTGAACTAAAGGGACAATAACAATTTTTTCAAAATAAGTTTCATTTTTTTGTGGATATTAAATTTCTGTTTTTTTAATTAAAATGCGTCGGTAGTATTTAAAATAAATGATTAAAAGAATCTAAAAACTTAAAGTTTAAAAGTCAAGCAATTATTATTATAATTATGAAAAACATGTTTATGAAAAATAATCATAAAAACTTGTTTATGAAAAATAATATTCTAACTTAAGCTTTTTTTGAAATCTTGTCTTTCAAGAAAATCCATCATTTATCTATTTCCTTTCGAATATTTAAACTTTGAATTTCTTTTGACGTCATTCTCAAATATTTAAATTTAATTAAATATCCGCTGACATTCCTTTATTATGCTAATATGTCAACTCATCTATCATTAGTTTTAGTAAATGCATTATTGTTTTCGAATTGCAGTGGGCATAAATAAGCCTGAAGCTGGTGAATATTTTAAATGAACTCTTACTGTGACACTAGAACATTGATTTTATTTAACAAAACGAAAATTCAAACTATGCTTTCTCTACAACAAGATAATAACAGCATTCTCTGCTTGGAGAATCTGGAAATTCAAACCTGTCCATCTCAGTTTAGACGTGAAACACACGGCATGCATAATCTATATTCAAAAGTTATTTTCTGTCAAAAGACGCTTCTCAGGCTGTGTGACATTTCGTCTAAATATTGCAAAATTCTGCTTATTCCCTAACATTTCATCGGCAGTCAATGTCAACCAGAACCATATGCACAGAATTTTTCCAGCATTTATTCCTCTGTGACCTAAAACGTTATTTATCTGTAAAATGGTTTTTTCCTCGGGCTAAGTATCCGCTGTGGGAAGCTCGCAAGCCTGTCCGTTTAATGAAGATGGATTTAAGATTTTAGCGTGCTTGCACTTTCTTTTAAATTAGTTTAATTTACTGTCCTTGCTGTTGACGGGCAATTTAATGTTTGTTGTTTTCATTTCCTAAATGCACTTAAATTCCCAGAGAGGTTGTCCTGTTTCCTTTGGATTCGCCGAGAATTCTGCTATAACCATTACAAATGACTTCAAGACTTGTGTGTGGCTGCTTTGTTTACGTAATGAAGATTGGTTGTGAAGTTCAATAGCTTTCCTTGGGCGTTATTTCAATATTTAATTTCTTTGAAATATTTGTTTGTATTTTTTAAATTCCTTTTCTTTGTTTGAAATTTCTTTTGTTATCTTTGCTAGGAATTATGACTTAGCTTTATATCTATGTAAGTTGGGGATATAGAATTAAGATAAATGATTTTCTTTCCATTATTTAATCTTCGAGGTTTGTTGAAGATTTTATTAAGGCTTGGAATGCTCCAATTAATATAATGGACCCAATTCATTTTACGTGAAAGTCTATGACAAGCATTACTGCGCATGTCATCCGACATCTAATTTCACTTGGTCTTATTTTAACACTTTTTTTTTTTTTTTCGCTTCTGCACAGTGTACTGTATATTTCAAAATTATATTGAAAATGGATTAAAATATTGAATTTAGATCATTTGAGCATGAATAAGAGAAATTTAGTATTAGTTTGGTTATATGTTGTTTTTTTTTTGTGTGGAAATAAATGATTAATTAGTTAGAAAATTAATAGATATTTTCAATTATTTCATTGATCATGTTTCTTACTCCTTTTATAAGTAAGTTCTAATGTGCATGTGAGGCTTAAAGTAAGTTTATTTTTGAAAAGTATGTTAATAAATCTGTTTTAAAAAATAAATGAAAATTTGATTTTCATATATTCCTAGCGATTTATTGCAAATCATTCATTCTTTATTATTTATTTATTTATTAAAGTTTTACTTTTCGAAGTATTTTCCTTTATGTCATAATTTTGTATCCGGTTCTCGAGCTTAATAAGGCGAACGTTTCTGTTCAATATTTTGACTCGGAGTAGAACTTTAAAAATCATTTGTCATTTGTCGTGAACCTATGGGAAACGATTTTGATGTAAAAAAAAAAAAAGATGTCTGCATTCCCTTTTTTCAAAAAAATATCCTATATCAAACTCCTTTTTTTAAAAATTTCAACTTCTTTGCAGCTGGATAATTATTGTCTTATTATTTTTATTAAGTTTCAGATTGATTCATTTTTATTTAATTTCATATCATTAAGTATATAAGGTTTTGTTTTTCCATAACTGTTGTGTTGTATAAAGCAATTACATTACTGGAACTCATTATTTTGTTATATGTTTTTATTGAAAAAATTTTATAGTGCGTTTTGAAATTCCTGTGTTTGTTTTTATATAGCAGGCTTTTAATTTCCTACTTTTTCTAATTGGAAGTCAAGATGAAGTCGCATTATTATTTATTTATAACATACAATGTATTTTCAACTGAGGGTTATAAGATTTCTTCATTCTTTTATATAATGGTAAGAGTTTCGCTGCTACTTATTAGTTAGTACTTTATTATTACTTATTTAGTAGAGTTGCAATTATCCATTAGTTAGAAGTCCAATGAGAATCGAAGTTAATATCTACTTTTTTAACCTGCTTAATAGGAAATGAACAGTGGAAGAAAAACTTTGCTCTCTAATTAGAAGTTATTTCTCTTATCTTGTCTTTATTGGCAAACGATACTGGAAAGCTGTATAAAAATTTGTCAGATACGGAATTTGTGCCAAATTCTATATGGCAGTTTTATTTTTTTATCTTACAACTTTTTTATTCTTTTGTCAGAGATATCTGATGTAATTAGTGAAATTTCCTTAGGCTAAAATCTCGAGTTTTCTGTTCTAATAAATCACCTGAATAGTTTAGATTCCTAGAAATAATTTATGGCGTGGTATAATTTCCTCTTAATTATAACTAATGATTGTTCTAAAAATGACGTCGTGGCGCCTTTAATAGGTAATAAATCGCACTTAAGTGGTATTTTTCCATCTGTAGTATGTAAATAAAAGATAATTAATAAACCTAATTGATTAAATCTTCCTTTTACTGCCTATAGGCTGTTGTCGAGTGCTACTTAAAATATGCATCTTTTGTGCTTATTTGAATATATTGCTTATTTCTATATAAAAGGAAGAAAATTCCTGTTGGAGAATAAACATTTTCTCTGAGCTCTGCGTGGAATTTGTTTTTGTTCTTTTTCCTTAACGCATGTAACCAGAGAGTATATTTCCTTGGGGCCTGACAAATACTAATTCTCTTGAAGGATGCTCGACAGGCATGTGAGGGATCTTGCCACAGCTAATCAATAAAAGCAGTTTCTTTATATGTACGTTTAGTGTTACCGTCGCCTTAGCTATTTCTCTAGCTCGGCCATCGATTTTTGTATAAATTTTAACTTGGTGAATTTTCCTCTTGGGATAATAAACCTGAAAATTTGTGAAGAGTTTGGGCGAAGTACTTGCATTAAAAAAGAAAAGAAAGAAAGAAAAGAAATTTTGTGACTGCGCAACTAATCGCCACAAATTCTACATCGTTCCATACATATTATTTTTTAGCATTTTCAAGTTCGCTAGATTTTTTTTTGTCACTTTTAAATCGTGATGGGAGTCATCAATCTTTTAATCGAATTTTAATAATTTCAAGATTTTACTGTTGAAAGTAGATTCTTTACTTTTAACTCGTCAAATCATTCATTTATATATAATCAGCTTTATGTGTCTTAAAAATTTTAATACGAAGTCAATTCATACGACGTCATTGTGAAATAATAAATGAAACTGCGTTAGTCGTTTAATATCTAATTACATGTTGTCCTTTATTTCACTGAGATAAACTATAAGCAAGATCATTTTTTGTGTATCGTGTGAATATGATTAAATTCTATTGGGTTAATAATTTTTTTGACTTTTCTTTTATTGTTTAAACTAATATAATTCTGATAGTAAATTTTATTTTTATGGAGGAATAATTGATTTTTGTATGCAAGAAGTGTATATCCCCCCCCCTCTCTCTCTCTTTTGAGTATTACAGCATAACAAATAAAAAGAATAAGCATTACAATAGAACCTCAAGCATCCGACCTGATTAGCACCATAATCGCCTCGAAAAATCGAAAACTCGGTTCATAGGGACTAAATTTCAAATCATATCTTCTTTCACGATAAATATTTCAAAATTGTTTATTTGAAATTTTAAAAATAAGTCCACAAATAATATCGCATATTGATATTTTAACAAACTCTTTTATTAATCACAAAACTCTTCAGAAGATTCCCAAGTATTACCGATTTCCGCGGTATTTCCCATTGATTCTTTAAAGGTTGTTCTTAAAAGAAAATTTTCCCCTCTCAGCAATCCGAAACTTTCCAGCATGTTAATGATGCTGTTTTTCCATAAAAATGCATGAAATTTCTTCACATCATTATTGAATTGGTTAAAAATGGGACTGTGGTTTTATTTATTTATTTTTCCGCCAATTAAATTCTTGAATTGTTGAAAATTTTCTCCCGATAACGATCGTTTACAAATCTTCGCACTCAGCTAATTGATTTTAGCATCACCCTTTTCTAGAAAAAATTGTAAATTTTATGAAATAATGGAAAACATACTTCGATTTTCTATTACTGGCTCGGTTCATTGACTTCGACTGATAGAGATCTGGGTAGTCGATGCTTACTGTATTGCTTTTTAATGTATAAGATATTTCTAAAGATAGTGACTCTATGCTAAATAAAATTTAGCATATAGCCACTATTGTATTTTAATGCATTAAATCAGATTCAATTTTAAAAGATATTCATTGAAAGAAGTCTCGGAAATTGCAACTCTTTTAAAGGCAAACATTTTTTTTTTCTTTATCCCCCGCTGAGTAAATGCCTTAAGCTGGCATTCAGAATAAACGATTTGACAAACTTGGTTCTGTGAATTCTGTAAAAGGTTTAAAGAATCATTGGGACAGATGTTGATGATTGAATTTTCTATTCAGTTACCTGAATTGAAAAAGCTATAGACATGTCGGTTTCAAAAGACATCACTTCAGCGAAAAGTATTGAATAGTGTCGAATTTTTGGTACTCAGACAGAAAAAAAAAATATTGTTTATTCCGCTTAAATATTGATTCTTCTCTGTATCTTACGGAATTAAATAGCCGAGCCTATACACATTTCTGCATGCTTTCGTTACATATATTTATTATTTAGAAATATATATTGCTGATTTTCTTTTTTTGCCACGGTCGTTAATTACTTATTTTGCACGAAGAATGAAGCAACATCGTTTTTAAAACTGTTTTAACAATGGAAATTTTTTTCTACTGCTTTTGTTTTATTTTCTGTAAATGAAGGGGGCAGTATCTAAATACTTTGCAGCATGTTCTTTGTCGTTTTGATATACAGATGTAATAATAATTTCAATGAAAAATATAATTATATGCTTTAGATATGAATTTCTCTAATTAGCTTTTAAAAATATTTTTCACTTTCCACCATTCTTATGTTAAATTTTTATTTTTGAAGGGGTTTTTCCTTTTCGATTCGTTGAATGTTTTTTTCGGTTGTTACTCTGTTCAAACTCTGTCATTAATAATTACAATAAATTCTCTGCATTTATCCCTCAGGCTTTTAGGGAGGTATATTGCATAATATTACATGTGAGCGAGCATTAGTACTGGAAATCTAGGTATGAATCCATGATTCATCGAAATAGATCGGCGGACAAATATTTATTTAATGAAATAGCTATTACTTGTCTAAATATTTATACCTATGTAATGAATATTTATTTATGTTTTAACCTATGATACGGTATTAGTTATGGGAATGCGTATTAGTTTACGAAACGTTTAGTTTTTTTCTATTTTAGTTTTATTTTATATCATACATTTTGTAGAAAAAAAAATTGAATGATGATAATTTCCAGTTGAAAATTGATTATTCAAATAATTATTTTCTAACTAATGTTGCCCATTATATATAATACTTCTCTCCAATGTCATCTATGAATAATCGCCGATAAAATAAAGTCAGCATGAATAAAGAGCTGCTAAAAATGCTTTCTGTGTGTTTATAGGCTGAATTTGGTGACTTTCAATGCATGAAATGTAGAATTTATAAACATGCTCTTGGGATAATATACAATATTTTTTTTAAATTTAAATAGTTAATATAATTTCCAAAAATGGGGATATAAAATTCTGAGCATTACTTAGAATGGCTTGTTCTTTTTCGCAATGTATTGTAAAGGCTTTTACTAAAACGGTGAGTCTGAAAATATAGGAAATATAAAATGAAAGATAATTTCTCTTTAGGTGAGAAAGAGCGATCCCTTCTAAGCAGCTTGATCAAAGTTAAACGAGTGTGGCATTTCAAGTTGTACTTTACTGCCCTGTCTTTTTCGTCACTTCAGACATTATCATTCCTTTTGCCAGGTGAAAGTCTTCATGAAATCTTAACAATACATTTCTAAATTGTTAAAATAAAAGAAACATGTCATAGAAAACATATAAAAAAGTGCCTACGTATTATTGATATATATACACCAATGAATACTTTTATGTATGTGCATACAGATTCTTTTTTATTCTTTTTGTTTGTTTTTTGTCGAAATTACGACGTTTTGGCTTCCTTCTGAAAAGAGGTATTTCAAAATGGTTAGTATTAAAAAAAAAAAAAAAAAAAAAAAAAAAACGCTTTTTTTTTTCTTCTTTTTTTTAGAGTGTTCTCTGTTATGATTGAAATAGACTTGCTTACTGGCTAATTAGAAAATTTAAGAAATTTGATTTTTAAAAGAACACAGTCGCAAAAATCTGTCAATTTTTAAAATTTTTTATTTTCTTGTGCGTGTTTTTTTTTTTTTTTTTTGCCCGATGGTGGCTTAAGAAAAATAGTGGCAAACTTTCTCTTTCTTTCTTTTCTTTTCCTTCTTTTTTCATTTTTTGTAAACTAATTTATTTCAGTATCTTTCCCGTCGGATACTGAGAAAACGTGAAGTTTTTCATTTCTTCGCTTAAGCCACCCGTAGTGTTATTGATTAAAAACATTAATCATGCATGTTAATCTTCAACTGAATTTTAGATTTTCTTTTCTTTCTTCTTTCTTTTGCATTTTAGGACAACTTTTCTGGCTAACGGTGACATTTCAGTTACATCCTCCCCCTACGCTTCTTCGAAAATGTCTCGGAGAACGAAATAATTAGCTTCCTAGAGTTAAAATTTCGGTAATTTGAAAGATATATAATTTAGTATTATGCCCCAGATACCAAAGTCTGTCTGGCATTTAATACCTCTACCTAAATTAAGTAAATTTCTTAACATGCTATTGTATTTAATGATATTGTGAAATCCGGTTAAGATTCAAATTAGTTTTGTACTTTTGCAATATATCTCGTTTTAAGCGTTAAATAAACCATTGCTTAGCTGTAATCCGAAGACCCAAGACGTCTATTCCTGATATGATTACAAAAGCAAGACGCAGCTTTTTATCAGTTTTCCAGTTTAGAAAGAAGGGCTTTTATGAAAAGATCACCCATTATGTGGAAATTTTTTTGTCTAGCTGAAGGCTTTTGTTATGTTGTCAGAATAGACTAGAAGACTAGTGCAGACTAGAAGAAAGGTGTTTAATTTCGTATTCCCTTTAACGTACTCATAATTTAAGTTAATTAAATGTAGAATTTATAATATCTGCATTTTTAGCACAACTCTTTTGGTAAACAACAACTGCAGAACTGTACTATGGCATTGTGATAATGATTTTTTTCTGTAAATTTATCTCTGAAATATAAATCTTGTTTATTCGATGGGCGTGTGTGGCTTATATATAGGGTGGTTATAATTAAAGTGACCCCACTCAGAATTATGTAGAGATCCTTGTAGTTGTTGTATTTTGTTCAATCTCTCTCTCTCTCTATATATATATATATATATAATATGTGTGTGTGTGTTGTTGGACCACGGGGAAAAGAAATCTCCAATAAAAATAATAATTCGAATTTCAACCGTCTGGTGAAAAGATGACGCATAAAGAACACACTTCTTTGTTTAATCACATCATTTGTTCAATAAACATTCCATCTATGGCGATCACGTGTTAAAAGCGTGTTGTAATATGTTCAGCAACTGCGTGAAGTGTTTTTGAGGAATTGTAGCAAAATGGCGTACTATCGTTAGTTTCAGTTCAAGCGGAGTCCTTATGTTTTCTCCGTAGACACGGTCTTTCAGGAATCTCCACAACCTGAAATCACAGGGATTCAAGCTCGGAGAAGAGAATGCCAGGCAGTCAGAAAATGTCTCTAAAATAGCCGACCGTCACCAAAATGGGCACGAAAAAGTTCTTTCACTACTGTGGTTTCTCTTCAATAACATGCTAATCTTTCGTCTTTTATTTAAAAAAAATCCCGTGGAGAGGAACAACTCAGATGATTTTTCGGCATTAACTACGGGCAATTTTAAACGTTTCTAGTTTGCATAACGGCTATTCTTTGCATAAATAGCGCCATCTATTGGTCAAAATTTATTTATTTTTACAATTTTCTTTTCCTAATGCCCATATAATTAATAAACAAAGTTTAAATGAAGTGCGTCATTGAAAACGGACTCTATGTAGGTTTGAATAAAGTCACTTTAAGTATAAATATCTTAAATATGCCACATGTAAACGTGAATATTATATGAGAACAACAGTGGCCTGATGTTAGAAATGTGTCTAGAAAATCGTTGGCGCGATCACATACTCTCGCGCGCGCATACACACCACCAACACACACACAAAAACGATTTTTACAGGAGCTTAAAGCAATTATCAGTTCGAATCGAATACTCTGCGGGTGGTAATTCGTGAAAGTTAGGGATCGGTCTGTCAGAGCAGAATTACGAGGTACATACAAAGACAATTATTATTTTCAGTTTAGTTTATTTGTATTAACGTCCCATTTCAATAGGAGGAAATTTCAAGGCTTCCATTATAGGGGCTTTTGAGACATAGTCATCTTAATTTTGGGTCGTGAACGCATAATCAGGACGACGCCTGAACCGCATTGTCCTTTTAGAATTTTGAGCCTAACAGATTTAAGTTACATTAAATCTGCGCACACGGAAGGGGTGTACTCTCGTGTTTTGAACCTGGAGCACTCCAACTCTGACTTGCTATCGCAGCCCTTTGTAGCTTTGTACCATGGATATTAATTAACATCTTAGTAAACTAAGTTTTTGTGTGAATGTATTTTTGGTGGTGCAAGGCAATTGTCGTTTAGAATAAAATTTTGAAATTTCATGTAGGAGATCAAGAAACATGATTCAATAATATATTTCATAACATTTCAGTTAGCAGTCATTTTGTTCGTTATATAAGCATTTTTAAGTAATGTAAGTTTCTCGTAGATTTTTTTTTTAAATTCACCGATTATTCTAAGTTCATATTGAGTCAAAAGAGGGAATGTATTAGTTATGCATACGTACCTTATATTTTCCCATTTTTCTGTGTATTTAAAAATAGTTTATCAACGCTGATTTCTGTAGCAAAAAAAGGTATAACTTCTCAGTCTTATATAAATTTTCTTTGTGGAGTAAATTATCTTGTTTTGAATATAAGATATGTATTTGTCTCTGCTTTTGATCCCCTAACAAGACTAGACATGAAAAAGTAATGCCGCGTCTAATATATTTATAGAATCGTGTTACTTGAAGTATCACAATACTAAAAAGCACGTTTAATGTGCATATAGAGTAAAAGGCAAGTCTGTAGAAATAAATATTTCAGTGAAACGTCTTTGCAAAAAGTCTGAACTCTGTGACCATTTTTATTCGAAAAACATAATCTCTGCAAACAAATGGTTATAGTTCTCTTGTGTACCCATTCCTTTTCGTAAGTCATTTAATCCAGAATAAATGTTATCAAGACCTTTTCTTTTTGCTCAAGCGAGATGGAAGATTTATCGAGGTAATTGCAACCATAAAATGACCTGCATGGATTTCTGAATTTTATTGCTTAGCTAGAATAGAATAGAAAACCTGTAATCTGAATTAAACGGGGAATGATTTCTTCTGAATTAACGGCTTATCCAGATTTTCGAATTCATAGCGGAGATTTTATCTATAGTTCTTTCTACTTAATTTAAATGAATTTTTAAAGTTTATTGCAATATTTTTACCAAAGGCATTGTAAAAAAAATTGAAATTAGCTGCAGGGGCTGATTTTAAATATACGGCATAGTGAGATATCTGTAGGTATGTGTGTATATATATAATATGTATGTTTAGTTTTCAATTTTAATTATTCTATGTTGAATTCAATTCTTTAGGAAAAAAAAACATTGAGGACAAAATTCGCACCGATATATAAGTGATAAAACTTTAAGATGAGAAAAAAAAAAATTCACTTTAATTTTTTTCTAATGAAATTAATTAAATCTTTGAAATTTAATTCTTTAATTGAAATCTATTCTTTTCATTATTTTATTTTCTTGCAATTATTTGTAGACTCCTATTTTATTGAGAAAAAAAATAGTTATTCCGTTTTTAAATTACATTTATTCCTATCTTAATTGTATGTATTTTAGATACGTGCAAGTTTATTCTTTATTTTTATTTTTTTCTTCTTCGTTATCAGTTTTAGTCAAAAGGAGCCAACAATTCCTCTTTCGAAGTGAAATCTCCTCAGTTAAAGTTTCGCAACCAAACAAAATAATTCTACATAACATCCCTATCTCTCCCTTCACGAGTTCCTCTTCTCGCTTTGTTCCCTACGTGTGTTAATGCATTTAAAATAATCATTTCTGGTATGATGTTGCTTGGATAGGGCACTAAATGAAACCTATCCAAAAGTCTTTTCGTATCGAAACGCCCTCTTTCTTGGCGCTGTTGGCGCCTCTGCCTGTCAAGTCAGCCAGCCGCTAGCCAAATCAGTAGTTTAGTTGAAAGCGAAGTCGTGGGAGGACCAATGGAATGCTCCCCCTCTCACCTGTGGATCGGACATTGCATTCCTCTCATGGGGAGAAAATTTTTCCTAACTTCCGTCCTGCAACTCCAGGACATGTGACTCCAGTGTATGGCATTATTCTACCTTTCTTCCGCCGGAAAGGTAAGTTCCTACTTCCTCTAGTACTGCCCCTTTCTCGCGCTTGGGAAAGAGAGCACTAGTGCAGCGGTGTGTCCCCCCTCACACGTGTGTGGTATATTTTCTCGCGCCAAAGAGGTAAGTCCGAGCAGGCATTTGTGCCCCGTAAGTCTTCATCAAACGCAGGCTTGTAATGGTGCTAAGCATGTCGTGTATGACATTATTTTTACCTGTACTGCGCGAGTTGGAAACACTTCAGAGTCAGTTAAAGCGCTAGTCAGTTGTGGATTTCAGAATGGAATGGCATTATTTTATTTATTCTCCGCTAAAACGGTACGTAAGGAAAGTTTTTTTAGTAGCATATTTTTTAAGGTGGAACTTTGTTTTTCTGCGGTATCTTTTTTTGTATTATTGTTCGGGGTTGTTTTTTTTTTTTCGTTCTTTTTGTATTGTTTTATTTATAAAATGCATAGTTATAATTTTTGATACTTTGTTTTTATTATGTGTTTTTAATAGTTTTCATGAAATTTATGTTTTAATCGAAAAATTTATATTTTTAATTGTTCTTAATCTACAGTACTACTTTTTATATTATTATTCTTTATTAAAGTATTGTTTTCCCTTACATTATTAATATAGAAATAATTAGTATACTTATTGATTATCTATCTGATTTATTTCGGTTATTTAATGTGTATTTTTTTATTTAAAGCAATTAACTGTGTTGTTTTCTTTACTATCTTATTAGAATATAGCTTCTGTTTTGGAAATTTTATCGTATTGTTTCTATCCAGGGTTCTTAAAATATAGAGATGTAAATGGATAACGAATCGTTTTAGTATGGAGTAACAACTTATATAAAGATTTATTATAAAGAAAGGTTTTAGATTCTAAGTTTAAAAATACCATGCACGAACTTCGCACTTTAACTACATTTTAGGAATCACTAATCATTATCTGTCGTAAAACTTTTTTTCGAAAGATTTAAAGAATTAATTTTTAAAAAAAAAACCTTTTACAACTTTTTTCGTTGATTATTCATGATAAGTTCTTTAATAATCTTCTCATTCAGATTTATTATTAATTGCTTAACTTAGTTATTTCTTAAATTTTTTTACGAATCTAAGAACATGAAGGATTTTTTTCGAAGATTATCATGACTTAAACTTCGTGTGCGTTTACTCAAACATATTTTGATGCAGTAAACTTTAAAAAAAAATCTTTCTGAGAGATGAAATAGTCGGTTACATTTTTTAATTCACAGAAAAGCTTAATGCTTTTTTTTATGTTTTAATAAATATTGAAAAACTTGAAATATAGAAAATAAATGTTTTATTCTACCTGCTAGGTACTTTTATGACATCCGTGATATTTTCTGAAACTATATAGTTTGTTTGTTTTTTTTGAACATAAACGAATGCGGGTCATAAAATGCACTTCTATTTTATTTGCAAAGAACGTGAAAAGTGAGATTCACTATGTGAGGGATAAAACGGACTTTATTCGAAGGGGAATAAATGCAGTAAAATTACAACGTAGATAAATTTATGGGTGCGTAAATATGGTTGGTTGCTTTTTTTCATGACAAAAAAATTTAACCTTTTAAACCTAAAACTTTATCCCCAGACATCTCTTTTTTCGTTTTCACACTTTTATAGTGCAAATTCTTTATTTTTTAAACAGTTAACTTCGAAGTAAACAAAGAGAATGGATAAAAGCGCGGTCCTTTAAAAAAGACCCTTTGGGATCTAACAATCATAATTTACACAAATCCATATAAAAAAAACTGCGCCTTTGTTCTGACTGATGCATTGTTTTATGACAGTTTTTTCCGTACTTCTAAAATTGTCTGCAAGATATAATTATTCTTCATTAAAAATTTTTTATCTTAGTTTCACTTTTATGCAACTTGAAGCTCATGAATGTAGACATTTTAACTGAATCGCATAATGCGAATCTGTCATAAAGCCGCAGACAGATAATAAATCAGATAACATAAAGGATTTTGCTGAGCAAAATTTAATTAAAAACTTATTCAGGAGGAAGCGATTTAATCTCTTGAAAAAGATTCGAATGTTTAATTTTAGCTCTATTTTTATTTCGAAATTATGAGCGAGACAGGCAAATATGTCAAAATTTGTTTCAATATTTAATGCATTATTTTTCACAGTTTCATTCTTCCTTTATTGAGCCTTTTAGTGTTACTTTCTGCAATTAAACAAAAAGAAATGTGTTTTTTTTTATTGTATAAAACTAAATAATTGTGTAAAACTTTTTATGATGCCTGTTAAATTTGGGGCATATTTCTTGGTTACCTTCTAAAAAAAAAATTAAAAACCTTAAATCAGTGTCTGTGTGTGGGGGGAAGGATTAAAATTTTGTAAAATTTAGGGATTTTTTGTTTTTGTAATTATTTTACTTAATTGCCACTCATATGAGTTAATGCCCTTAATTAAATAAAAAGTAATATTGTTAAATGCATATAGAACTAAACATTGGCTTTAAAAAGCTTCATAATAGTTAAATACGGTACATATTATTTGGGTTTCAAATTATTTTTAAAGTGATCTTAAATCAGTAAATAATAAAATTTATTTGCCTATCATAAAAGATTTAAAAATTAATTCCATTAATAAATAGTGAATTCTATTTTAAGAATTTCATATGCAATGATTATTTTCCTGAAATGCCTTATTCCCACTATAAAATATGATCCTTAATCAAGAAATAATGCGATAAATAGCAATTTGTAAGAGTTGATTTTTTCCCTATACGTAAACTATTTTCAGTGATAACTTGCTAAACAAGAAGACAAAAATTATCTCCGAAGTAACTTTAGTCTAAAAGAACGCCAATTTTCTTTTATTTTCTTCTAATAAAAGGTTCATATTTTGGCAAATTCATTTTAATACAGACCCTGTTAGTCCGACAACATACTATTAAGGAAAGTGACTTACACGGGTACTGTAATTTAAATAATATGACTACATGCTGGTATATGATTTTTCTCACTTAAAAAGCTATTTATATCGGTAGCTTTATTTTTCCTAATTAAAACAAATTGCATAGTAATGAATATTTCCCAAAAGGCTCTGGCGTGTTTGCTTATAAATGATTGCCTGATAATATCAGCACTGCAACAGTCGGCTTCAGCTTCTTGATCGTTAACAAAAGAAGAAAAATGTTGCATACAATGAAGAACCTCCTGTAATTTGATTAATGGACTGGCTGTGGGCCAAATTTAAATGTAAATACCCACTATCTGCCTTATAATGAAATGTCTTTATATTCAATAATTTTGCCAAATCTTTCATGTTATGTTCTTGGTAAAGATACGAAGAGTGTTCTATAAGTTGCTCCGAGAGAAAGAAATTAGATTATTTATACTCGTATCCTATTCGTAACGAGTTTTTGACCATATAATTATCATTTAACTGTAAGGCTTTATGTTTAATGATTTCAAAACATTGTTTTTCGTGAATGTGATTATCTTTTAGCCCCTTATGTCAGAATTACTTTTTTCAGTTTTCTGGTCTCCTTTATTATAATTTGATTTCAATGAATTATATAATTATATTTTAGCATTGAAGTATATTGAATTATGGTAGTGTTACTTATAAATAATAAATAATTTTAACATACCTATAGTAGGAGCATCAATATTTTCGTAAATTCCTACTGATGGAACATTGTATTAAAATATTTTAGGATTACATAAAATATTTAATTATAAAATTATCTACACGCGAAACTAAGTTCATATTGTAATAAATGTAATAATGTCATCTTGATGACGCTTTATTTGTTTAATAAAGTGTAATATTTTAGCCAGCGGAAATGAGCTTTCATAGATATGTTGAATTGTAAACATATAATTGGAAATATTAAAATATTTAGAAATTAATTAATGCATGAAATTACTGACGGGCTCACATTCGTTTATGAATTATCCGCGGAAAATGGTTTGTATCTTTACTGTTTAGACATAATGATATTTATTTAATCTAAGAGCTTAATGCCCTTAGGGTATATTTTGAAATACAGTGAACTCCGCATATTCGCGGAATTGGTTGTCCCGGTAATCGCAGATAATCCTCTAAATGTAACCGAAAAGGACACAAATCAGCATAAAAATGCTTTAATTTTTTAAAATTTAATTAGACAGCCTATGCATATCATTATTGATTGATAAATAGTAGATTATATATTTGCAATATCTCAAAGCAAGTTTTTAGTTTCTTTTTCTTTTCTTTTTTAAATATGACCTTTCCTTTTTTTTTTATTTCGTTTTATTAAAACATCTTTTTTAAAATGTGTGATTAAAGTTTATTTAACAATATTTTGGGTTTCTCAACTTGAATTGAAACTTTATTGTATTTATTCACATAAAATTCAAGCACACTTTTTTTAAAAACTCTTTATGGTAAGCATAGGATTGAAATACTTAATACTTTGCATTTCAATAAATTTGGAAATTAGCAATTCTATAATCTTGATATAGTATGTTCTATTTCAATGTGAATTTTCTTCAGTATTTAAGGGATGGTATTTCTGGTCTTATTTACTTAAACACTACTGAAACTTCATACATATCCTTGGCTTTTTTATAATAGGAAATATATTATTAAAAGTTTGCAAATTTTAGCGTAAATAAATTTCCAGTATTATGAAGGCATTTGTTTAGTTATATATAGTCTATTTATGAGTCCGGATTGGATTATCTAAGTGTTTATTGGTGCTATTTCTTGTAATTTAAGAAAATTAGAATTTAAATATGTATTCTCAAAGCATTGCTCGGCTAAGCTTTGAGCAAAATATGTTTAATTTCGCTTTGCCGACCAACGCTCTGAGTTAAGGAGAAAGAAAGAAGAAAAATATTGATTCTCAAAACAACAACATTTAGAAAATCATGTTTATTTAACCGTGGTTTTTCTTCTATTCTTTTGGATTAGTGTCTCTTGCTTTTCTTTACTACGAACAATTAATAAATTATTAGCATTGCTTTTGGGATACAATTATTATTAATCTAGGATAGCATTTTGTTTATACGAGCGAGGGCTCGAATATTTTTTCTACTGTTCGGATTTTGCATTATTCGCTCCTTAAATTCTCAAATATATATCACCGCGGTCTTCTGACTAGATCCCCCCCCCATAACATTATGAACAGAGATGCACCAGTTCTAATCGCGCAGAATTTACACAAATATACCAGAAGTTTCATGCTTTTGGTATTTAATTAGGATCACATTGTTGACAACATTTAAAGAAATTTTACTATGAATTAATGCGTAGAATTAATAAAGGGCTTCCTAAGTTGTTTTGTCCGTCCCAGTGTGAATTTTCCCTCGAAAGATTCGGAGAGTATTTAATGCTGCTGTGCTGTCTAGACTTTCGTGGACTTGTCGCGGGTATTCGTCGTGCTTAATGGCTGCTTCTGTTCGTGTCAGCCATTAATCAACCTTTCACTTGCATTGTCATGTAAAACACTTCCTGAGTTCAGTGCAAAAAAAGAAGGGGGGCTCTCATTATTTGGTGCCCAAAATGATAATCCTGCGCATTCAATTCCAGAGTTCCTTTTGTACGAAAGCCAGCACTTCCTTTATTATCTCCTTCGATCGATTTTTTTTTTTTTCCTTCCTTTTTCACTTTTTCTTTCTTTCCCTCCTTTCTATCCTTTCTCGTCAAAAGTTTCCCGTGCGGCCTTCATAAAAATCTGCTCTTCATGCTTACTATTTTACTTGGGCAGCGGCTTTTTTTCAACTTTTCTAAAGGAGCAGATCCATAAAGGTCCGTGTTGGATTAGTGTTTTGTTTTTGTAGAAATTTTTTTGCTGAAAAACTTTTAAATATGGCATGTCTCGGGAGGGGCCATCCCATCTTTTATCGATATTTCCCTTCAACAGTACTTCACAGCGTTTGGTATTTTTTCAGCATATAAATTTTTTTCGTCTAATGTTTTGGTATTAATGAGAATTAAAGTTAATATGTCTCCTGTTTGTTCAAATTAAGCTTTATTTTATTACCTAAGGAGCGAAAGTAATTACTGTTTGACTTTAATTTCACATTTTAAAATGTACTTACGTAATTAGGTTTTTTCTTTTTAATCCTTTCATTATTTGAAAAAATTTTAGCACTTTTTGTAATTGATTTTATTCAAAAGCAAATAATCTTTGCGGCGAAAAAAGAAGGAAATCAGTTTGTGTATAATTAATTAGAGGAATTTTTCAATCATGATCGCTGAAGTTCCAATTATAAAAGACATTAATTTGGTTGGAAATTAGTTTTTTGAGTTGCTTTTAATGTTTTTGAAAACTGTCTAGTCTTTCAAAAACTAATAAATTAATGTAATATAAATTAAAATGCATTAAAAATCCACCTAAAAGTTATGTTTTACCATGTGTGATTCAATAATAAAATTTTGTCAATTTATTCTCATCCGATGTATTATTTTTGAAACTCATTAGTGCTTTATCTCACTTATATTTTAAATAAAAGATCTGTATTTTGAATAAAGTAGTTCTGAAACCTATTTTTCTCTTAAGCGCTGGTTTTAAAGATTCGTGATTTTTTGAAATTCGTGTATGATTTTCTCTTGATCTGAAAGTTAAAGATTTGGAAAATTGCCTGAAAGCGAAATGTGAAAATAATTTTTTTAATACTTCTGAAAGTTCCAAAACCAATTTTGGAGATCTATATCTCATCCTGTTCTTTTTATTGTTAATTTGAAATTTATATAATCTGTGTCATCTTTTCGAACTCATTAGCATTGACGATGATTACAGTCTGGAAATATGTTGCTACATTTTGTCGAGAAATTGATTTCTTTGAAAAAGTTATATACTGTTGTTTTGTATGTTGGAAATATATTGATTTATGGCTTTACATTAATAACCAAAAATTCGTTTTTGAATTTTTTTGAAACTGTATGTTTTTTCAAAAATAGTTTTATAAAAGGTTTTTCATTTTCACGAGACAATTGATGGGTCTTAATGCATAAGTATTATTAAAACTTCCATTTTTAAATTTAAAATGTTCATTTATTTTTCTTGCTGTACTTATTAAAATAATGGATTTTAATTTCTCAAGAACTGAGTCCTGGAATGCTGTTCTTTTGCTTGATATTTAAAATTTTCTCAAATTATTTGATTTAATTAAAATATGCAGTTTATTGCTGTGCGATGTACTTTGTCTCACAAAAACATTTCGTGTCTGTTTGATTTTGTTTCTGGCATTATAATTGCTTTAAAAAATTATGAATTTTCAATTATATATAAGAAATTTTTTTTCATTGTATAGCAGAAATATTTGAATAAATCAGAATATTTTATATATACGAAGTCTTAAAATTTTAATGAAATTACAGTTTATTTGGCAAAAATATTATTCTATATTTTTTAAGTGAAATAATTAATAAATTTCTGTTTAAATATTGATTTTTTCACAATTAGCTTTCAAGACTGATCTTATATAATTACCTCTATTGATAGATTGATATAAGATCAAAGAAGATTTAAATTTTTAAAATGTAGTTTTTATAAATATTTAATTGGTTAAGGATTAGATAAATCGTTATATTTTAATAAGTATTTCTTAAAAACTATAGATTATATATTTTTCAATAATATGATAGATAGTATATGAAGGGGTGATAATTTTTATTGAGTTGCTTTTTTGCAATGTAAACATATCTATTTTTACAAACTCAAGACCTATATGACCTAAGTCTCGATTGTTGAATCTGCTTTAAAACCGAGACAGACCCCAATTATTCAGGATTCAGATTGCATTTGAGCATGGTACTCGTTGTATTTATTGAGTTGCTGACCTAGGCAGCATACTCTTCATCTGATTGCAGTTCAAAATTACGACTTAATTTCCAATACAGATGTCATTTGAACTTTAAAATAACAGACTTAATCAAACTAAACTATTATAAATTATAATTTTTTCATACTTTTTTCTGTATATTTATCCATATTCATAGAAATTAAAAACATATATAGGACACTTTTAACTATAGATATTATTATATTTAATTAAATTATAATCGTTAACCTTTAAAGTTGAATAGCATAACAGTTTCAATTTATTCTTCCTGTAGTTATTTAGAAATGTTTTGTTTCTGTATCCTGAGAAATAAATCAATATCGTTTATTCGATACACCCTACTATTCCAAAATATTCCAACTACTCAATGTCGTTACATTTCGATATCGAATGGCATTTTCTATCGATTTAGCTGAAACATTTCCTTTGATCTCACGAATAGATACATTAAATCTTCTCTCAAACTGATAAACCAATTTTGACTTCAGACGTTGAGTGAATATCGGAAATCTTTTTCGATGTTTTAGACTTGGTATGTTTATCATTACTTTTATTCTGTGAAGTCTTTCTCGCATTTTTGTTAATTAGATTTTATTAAATTTTCAACGCGTTTTTCTTTTAATTTGAATAAAAAGAGTTGACGTTTCCAGCATTCTGAATTCACTCAATTCCTTCTGAAAGCGGGACAACATCTGTTCTTTTGATTTACTTCTAGTTTCTTAGCAAGCGAAAGTTCCATGGCAGTGATTTGAATTAGGCATGGGAAGAAAATCGATCTGATAGAGTTCCATCGAAGTTGAGTTCTTTCTTTCTTGCCTGTTAAAATTTTAATTACTGTTGTGTTGACTTTGTTCAGATTTTCGTTTATCGAAGATTTGTTTTTCAATAGGATAAAAGAAGCGTGTTGTCTCATTGTTACTACCTCCTGATAGCAAGTTAATTAAATTTTTCCTTCGCTCGTTTCTTCTTTTAAATTTCGTTATTGAATTCATGTGGTTGTTTCTAAGATTTTAACTGCCGGGTGTTTTGAAAAAAAGCGTATTCATTGTTATTATTTAAGTCTTCTACAAGTGTTTTATTTATCATTACTTGTCCTTCTTTGAATTTTTATTTCATTGTGCCATTAATTCATTCCTATTCGTCGATAGACTTTTCGGCGCTGGAGGCACGTCGACAAATATTCTCCTGTTTTATTTTTTTAGCTTGTCCGTATTTATGCAAATGTTATTTTTGTGTCCGTTTTTTAAGTTCTGATGCTTATGGAGACCGAATTATTCGGTCTTCGTTACTTTCCATTGATTGTACTTGCAAAAGGGAGAGCAAAAATAATTCAACAATCCAGTTAAAATTTAATCCATTTATAACATTTGAATTGAATCCATTCGATTGTTTTATTTTTTTAGGACGATCAGAAAATAATTTTGTAACTAACTTATAATTATTTTGAGGGATACACAAGCTTCTATCATATTTTTTGCACATGAGTTGGAAATAATGTTTATCAAGAAGACAGACCTTTTAATACGTATATGTATGAAATAACAGCAACCTTATTGCTGATGGCAAGAAACGAGTCATCATTTTATTCTATTTGTAACAACTTCAATTTGCTTCTACTTTTCTTTCCAGCATTCCGTTGATCCCATATCTGAAATTGTTGTAATTTAAACTGTATTATCGAAAACAGTTTCTGGGGAGGAAATGGAATCGTTTCTTGTAAATTGATTTCCACCATTTATAAATTTTTGTATGTGATAAATTCTTTCTTTTAATGCTTTATATGTTCAGTGCTAGTTTCTTTCGCGGTTATTTTATTTTAGCCTCGCGCCTCTATTTGCTTATTCGAAAAATCCTTTTACTTATCTTTATTGCATTTCTGATTCTTTCTCCCCCCCCCCTTCTTGTGTGGAAATAAAATATTACTGAATATATAAATAGTAATGATTTAACCAATTTCGGATTGGTATTTCGTTCTCTTTATATTGCAACTGTCTTAAAGTTTGTATTGTGCTAAAATCTTTATTGCAGTTTCGATAAATTATATTTGTTTATACGTCTTAAAATTTCAAATAAACAATCATTGTACCTACACCAACAAGTATTTGGTGATGTGACTGAAATGAAACGATGAATATTTTATACATAGATAATAGCATTACTTTAAAAGTAATACTTCAGTGAATATTATTTGAAATTTTGTAAATGAACCAAAATATTATCAGTATTGTTTCACGCATATTTTTAATACTTTGCTTTATATTATGTTCACATTTTACAATTTTGTTCTTGCAGTCATCAAAGCAGATGCAGGTGCGATATGTATGATATATAATTTTGTTGAAGCATCTGGCTTTTCTGTTAATATCTGCATTTAATCGGGAACTATTCTTCCGTAGTAGTCTTTTCATTGTTATCATTTCCGGTCTCTCTTCCTCGGAGAGATAAACGTGCTTCAATATCCGATGACTTCCATTACCAAGTTGACTAAATCGCTGAACACTATCAAAGTCAAGCACCGTTTTAGTGTCCGAGTCCTCGTAAGACTCCCGCATCTATTTTATATCCCTTTGATCGGGATTCCAAAATGGGAATGTCTGGTAGGTGTGCTAGAGTTCTCTGAGAGGGCAATTAGCTTAACGAGGCTGATATGCTCACGTTGTTCATTGTAGGTATTGATGGCGGTTCAACGTAATTGTTAGAAAGTTATTTACTCGCTAATTAGAAGTATGGAAGCATTAAACTGTTATATAATTCATACTGATAAAGGATTAGTTCTCTTTCTCTATTTTGGGCACAATCATATAATTACTTATAAGTTAAATTTTTTTTTTTTTTCATTTATTTTATTTTATATATTTTTATTTTGGGCTAAATTAATGATTTTCCAGATCTTCACAATATTATGCTTTATTTACAGTGATTTTAGTGAATCTTTATTTTTGAATAATGTTACTAGTTTTAAACATTCAATGTATTCATTTTAACTTTTCGACTAGCGTGCTTTTTTGAATATTCATTTAAATGTATTCCCTCACTATTTCTTCTTTTCGATCCCATTCCTCAACCAGTGAAGCATGAATAAAACATAACGAATTCGAAAATTCCAGTGTGATGTTCCAAAGGAAAGCCCTTATTAAAACGCACAAGATTACTACTTTCTGCCTCGCATAAAGCTTGCACTTAAAAACCATCTTTTCTAAGTAAGGTTTTCTATAGCCAAATTGAAGCTCTTGTTTGCCAATGTATAGAAAATTTGAGGTCGTTCCTTGTCAAAGTTGTGTCGAGGGATTTTGTTGTCATAATGAGGCTACTGAAATATTTTTCTAAGGCCCTTCCAAAATCGAGCATTCGTCTTGGAAGAAAAGATATTCCTCTAGTAGATGCATTTGTTGTGGCTGCGTAATGATGTGCACCAAGAAATATTTATTTTATTTAACTTTTATTTGTATGATACAGGATTCGTGACAGGGAAATCGTTGTTTTTTGTCTTAGGAAAGGTCTTCGTGCACTGTGCTCAGACGATATTAATGACAAACTTTACTCTATAGTTGCGTTCAAATAACAAGAACGGCACAAAGTATTGTTAAAAAGCATTTATTAAAGCATTATTTTATCAACATTTTTTTTATAGTTTTGAATTGAATTGGTAATAAGGAAGTCATAGCAGGGCTATCCTTAGGCAGGTCTTTGTGTACTTTTCGCCAACATCAGTCATTGATAAAAGCCCAGATTTCCATCGAACTGATGTACCAATAATTAGAACGACACGTGCAGTCGTTGGGTTCTCAAACATTTCACTTTAGATTAATGTGTTGATGACGTCTCGGATCCCAATTATAGACGGGCCTTGTTCTAAAGATGATACCCTTCCAATTTAATGCGGCATTCGTAAATGGGGTTCGAAATGACAGAATATATGAGCATCGTTAATAAGTTTTCAGCTTCTGGACTGCACTAATTTCCTTCAACTAAGTTGCCGACCGGTTTAAGGCATTTCAATGATTTTTTTTAAATATTTATTCATGTTCTAAATATTTTTTTCTCTTTATGAAAATATTCAAATTCCCTCACTAATTGATTTGTCTATTTTTAATATTCGCTTTGGCATTGATGTTGAGTTTCCATCATTAAAAGTATTTAATAGATATCGGTATAAAAAACTATATTTTGTTACTAATATCGAATAATATTCATGAACTACTTTCATTATTTTGTTTAATACTTATTTTTCATTTTTTATGTTTACTTATAAGTCGGATTCTAATCATAAGCAACTCATCAACTGCCTTTAACTTATTCATGTTGTAAGTCTTTTAATTTCAGTTATATTTCCTTATGAGCAAATATTGATCTTAATGTTATCATAAAACACTTTTTTCGTTTTGTTTTATGTAATTTAAATGACGCTATTTAATAAATTTTATTTGTATTTCATAATATAATTTAATAAACTCTTTTTTTAAATGATAAAAATCCACGATGAAAGGAAAGTATTTTTACGTTAGAAAAAACCCAAATATATGTTAATTTTTTTAATAAAGATTTTCTGGCCATTCTTTTATCATGAAAATTACTGAGTTTAATTTGTAGCAGCTATTAGCAACTACCAAATAAAAAATAAAAATAAAAACTAACATTTTACCTCAAAGTAAATAAAAAGCTTTTTAATGAGTACTTTATTAATAAAAAGTTTAAAACTCTCTGGATCTTTTTAAGTGTCCTCAGGGATTAACTTTTTTTGTTTCTTTAATTATTTTGATTTGTGAAATAAAATTACGAGTAGAGATGAGATAAGAAAGTAAAACATAAAAACTAACTTAATGAATAGACAACATAAAAAAAATTCTTCGTACTTCATATTTTCTAATTAAATTATTATATGGTTTTTAAAGTGCTTTTTCTCTGTTTTAAATACTCTTTGGTTAGCCAGTTTTCCTTTTAGTAAAAAGCACGGAAGAACGGAAAGCACTTAGGGTATTTGTATTTCTTTTGTTCTCTCAAAATGTATTTGATGTCAGTCACATTTCACGAAAGGCCTGCTATTCACCCAAGAATGATTTGATTGTTTTGTCTTTTCATATTTTTATAAGTGCAGGACATTGTTTGGGAGACATTTACCGTCATTTCTTATATGTATGATGGAGTGGTGTCTACATCGCTGTCTTTATTGTGTTGACACTCTTTGTCCCATTTATTTAGACACATTGTTTGCGCACTTATATTTTTGGCACCTTTTTTTTGCGTGTTCTTTGCCGGAATTATTAGACATTTCGTTACTTTTCCAACCGGTCTTGCGTACATCAGGCATTTGCATTGTAAATTTAGTCAAAGACAAGTGGTGTCCTTTTGTTCGAGAATGAAATGGGCTTTCGATTTACTCTCTTCCCGCTGTGAGTTCTGGAGCCGAAATTCTCATGCCAGAGCAAAGATTTATTTTCCTCCCCGACAACTTTCTCTCTCCCTCTCTTTTTTACCCCCGTCGAATATATGTATACTGTGTTGCAATTTGAAATTCGAAATGAATTTCCGTTTGTAAGGGGATGAAAGATTTTGAAATCTCTTGTTATCATTCGTTTTAGATATCTGGACGACGAACCGAACAAATCGGTGGAAATACTTTGTTCACAGAAAAGAAAGAACCGAAAAAGAACTTTTTAAAAATCTTTCACATTTTTGACGCTTGAGAAGCTAATTCTTAATGTTCCGTGTTCAAACCACGATATTCTTTTGCTTCTATTTTTATTCAGTTTGAGAATCTTTTCTATATTTCAGCGATTTTATCTTTGCGATAAGATTTTTAAACTTTCACAAATGACCTCCCTTTTGATATAAAAACTTACAATTGGTTTAGCTTATTCCATTTGGACGTATAAGACATTTAGCAAAAGCTGAATAAAATTCGTTTTGGGTTTCATTTAATTTTATTTACTAGTAATATTACATTTTTGAATATAAAAATCAGCAAATTCTATTGGTTTATTCCATCAAGGGCTCATTACTTTCCAAAAAACACTGTCAATAAAAGATGGATAGAGTTCTTTTAGGTTTCATTTAATTCTGTTTACGCATTAGATGGTCTGAATTGTCTTTTCATTTTCGATAATGGGAGATAATTAGGAAAAAAGGTAAACTTTGTTTCTTCCAAACAACCTTGGATTTCCTTCCATCTTAATCTCCAAAACCCGAATCATCTGCCACTAAAGGAAATATCCAATAAAACTCTTGTTTGTTTAGCATATTTTTTTTACCCTGAATAAAAGTGTTTTTACTTTTGCTTTAAAATTCAATCAATAAACCTATGTATTTGCTGCCTGATCAACTTTCTGTTTTGTTTGCTGATGATTCCATAGTTTTAAACATATTTCTAAGCGCAGAAACTCGGGAAAATTATGTAATGTTAAGTCATAAAATGTTTTTGGTTTTGAATATTCAAAAGCAAATGATGAATGGTATCCATTTTTGAAAAAGTGGAATTAGAGAACTTTTTCTTTCGTTATTTTAATTTCGTTGATGTTCGGAAGTATTTGCAATAATTTTTCTATAGATAGCTAATGGAATCTTTCATGTAATATCACAGCCGCATCACATGCCATCTGACTATTTATTGCTCTATATTGTGCTGTGATGTCATTCCTTCTTTTCTTCCAAATTGTGCAATGAATTCCAAAATTAAATTGGCTAGACGCATCTAGTGTGTATCGTGTGATCTGGAGCAACTGACTAATTTTTCAAAAATATACTTGAATACTTTAAAATGCTTATATAATTACCTGCTTTAAAAAAATAGAATAATAAGCTTTTATTTTTACTATACTTTTTAATGACAAACAGGAATAGCATTTTTATATTACAAGTAAACAAATTATATTTTTAAATTGAAATTCATTTTCCTTTAATCTATAAAGAAATTTTATGGAAGTTTTTTTATAGACTTTCGCATTTGCGTTCTTTTTTTTATTTTGCCTTCTTGATTTTTAGTTAAAAGGAAATATTTTCATAAGACATCAAAGAACTTTTTGGCCTCTAGCCAATGAAAATGCATTGCTTTTCTATATTCAATACAGATCATTATAGTTATTGTATATTTAAAAACACTTTAGAAGTCCCCCGCGTAGGCATTAAGTTTTAATATATTTTACGATGGCTTTAATAACATTAACTTAGATAAGTTTATTTGAATTCGTAATATTTTTTCTAAATAAGTCTGTATGAATATTGAAGAAATTGGTAGAAAAACATACTTTGGTATTAAATATGTCTTTAGTGGCGTTTTGCATAAAATAATAATGGAACTAGAATTTTTGAGAAAATTAGAGGCTTTTGTGGAAATAATTTCTTTTACTTCTGTAAATCATTATTTATTTGTTAAATTTTATTCGCGTTTTTTTCAAATTATATAAACATGCAGAAACTGGAACTACATGTAAAAGGCAATCATTTCTCTTTTTATATTTCTATTTAAATGGTAAAAATAATTTATCCCTTTTTATTTTAATTAGAACACTGCTTAAGTGTGATATCTAACTGTATTTGAAAATTCTTTCATTTAAACTCTTTGTTTATGACAAAAGAATTTTCTAACATTTTTGCTATTATTTAGCAGGTTGTCCACTTCATCTGTTTGGAGGTAATTCTTGTATTATTATTTTTAATTACTTTAAAAGTAATTTTACTTATCGATATGAGATATGTTTTCTAGATTTAACTATTGAAGTTTCTAAATTAAAATAATTTGTTAAAAATATTATTTTTAGTGACTAGTTTATAATAAAGGCTAAATTTTGTTGGGTTTTTATTTATTGGATTTTGTGTAAAGGATTTGGCATATTCAAATTCATTATTTATAACATAGCAATTTTAGAACATTTACCCAAATTTAACCCGAATTTAAAAAAGACCTTGTTTTAAATAACACTAAAATAATCTTAATAAACGGTGATGAAAATTATTAGAAATTCCTGATCTTCCCTTTAATCTAAAAAATATGATATAGCCTAATAAGTAAAATTCCCAAATAAAACCTAACTGTATATTCCTGCGATTGAAGTTTTTTCTGTGCATTACAATGGCCTTCTCTAGAATTTTGTCAATATTTTTCGTAAATCTAGCTACTTCATCATTCAAGTTGACAAGAACATCGACGTCGTTTTGTAAATTTTGGGAAATTCCGTTGCTTCTACCTCTTCTACGAAGCGACTACCGTCTGGGCTATTGTTATAAACTAGTCATTTTTCAAAAGGTAGTGAATTTCTAAAAATATTCTCTGTAATCTTCGAATTTTTGTATGTCACTTTTCGTCAAAAATGAAGGCGTAGAAGCTCTATTCAAAGAAATGTTCCATAAAAGCAGGAAATACATTGCAGATATACTAGAAATGCATTACAATGACACTATGCTAAGGATTTTGTTTTTCTTTCGAAATTCTTGTATTAGAGTTAGTCCGATGAATTAAAATCAACTTATAATTTTCATCTTTTAAAAAATACATTTCTAATCTGCATATATTTGTACTATCATAAAAATGTCACGGAATAATAATAGTGTCGTGGAATAATTTATGTGTCGTATTTCTTCTTAAATAAGTGGGAAACTTAAGCTAGATAGACTAGTTGGCTTAATTCCTTCATGGGTAACAATCTATATTTGCTCATAGAGAAAAAAATTGTATTCAGAAATAAAGCATGTATGGAAAATTATCATGAATTTCCAATTCGGTGTGTATTCTTGCTTCCTCACTTACTGGAATGATTCTCGTTTCTATGTTCATAAATAACTATATTTTTTTTTATGGTTGGACACGGTAATGCAATTAAAAAGCAAAAACATCGGGCACATTTTGAGATACATTTATAAGTTTTTTTGTTCAGTTTATGAAGGTAGTTCTGACAAACTATTCACTATCAAGTAGATTACTCACTAAAACTATAAGCATGAGGCACACAAAATGGTAATTTCGGCTATCATATTTTGAATAACAAGAATTTTGATAGCATAACTGCACTCAATTTTAGTTTTGATATGAAGAATATTAATTGTATTCAATTATTTGTTATTTTAGTTTTTAACTAGTATATATTATATGTGCTAAATGCCACTGCATAGATGACAGTGTTAACCAGAGTTTATTTGAAGAGCAAGTATTTCTTTACGATTTTATTGTAACGCCTCGCAACGGATTGTTTTCAAGTTAAGCATTATTTTCTGTGAAACACGGTAACACTTATTTCATTTCCACTTTACTATAATCAGTACGATTCTATCCGGCTGAGAAAGATCCAATAATTTATACACCATTGGACGGTATCTTGTTTCTTCCGGACTATCTTGTTCTCGTGGCGACGCCAGTTATTTATTTCTCACTGAAAGAATTGTGGGTGCTACAGTGGCACTGGAATGAAAGAGGTTTGAAAAAAAAAAAAAGCTTCCTCCCTTTGACGATGACGGATTTCGGAAAAACAACACAATTTTCTTCAACAATTTATTTGGCCAAAAGATAGGGAAGTTTCATTGTGTGTGTATGTGCGTGTGGAAATTCTTTAAAGCGGATTTGAAACGGCACTTCTTTTGGTGAAATCCGAAAACCCTTGAAGATAGATACTTTGTTCAATTTATTTTCAATCCCATCCAATGTCTTCCTCTTTATTTGAGCTAACGGATCCTGAATTGGGTTCGCCGGCACTATCTCTTTAGAGAAGTGTCGGACCATTCTTGAATTCCATATAGAAACGGTTTTAGAAGATGAAAAGTGTGAGTCAGAGCTACGATATTTTTGATTTCTTTGGAAGAAAAACTAGCATCATCCATCTCCCCCCCCCCCCCTCTTTTTACGCTTTCGAAATCAGCCATTTGTTTTCCGGATGGGATTCTTAATTGGGAGTCTGTCAACAAGCAAATTTACTTGTCATTTAGTTGACAGCCCGCTTCTGTTCATCGACATTTAAATTCCATTTCTCATTCCCTGTCAGTTCCAACCGTTATTTGTTCGGATGCGTTTGGTTCGCCTCGCCCCATTTTTTATTTAAAAACATTGATTTGATTTTGAGCTGACGTGAAAACTTTTCGAAATTCTTATAAAATATATTTATTTGCTATACGAATAGATTAAATCGCCAGATAAGCAACTGCATAATTGATGCTGAGATTTTTCCAAACACTACACTTTTATATTAGTATTTGAAATCGATAATTTTTATTTAGATTTTGAGAATAAAGAATTCTTTTGTGCTCTTACAGTAGTTTTTTTTTTCTGTTAAGTTTTGCTTAATTCCGAGCTTGTGCCTTTTCTTTCTGTAAAATTTCAATAATCCAATTTGAAATTTTTGTTTGTTGACGATAATACGCAAAAATATATTCCTGTCTGCCATGCTTTTATTTCAGATGCAAATTGCATCGTCAGACAGAAAAGGAATTTCTTTTTTATCCAAACGTAAGATTTTATTATATTCTCCTGTTGTCTTTCACGAAACAACTTTCTTTTGTCCACATCAACAGCATTTCAATTAAATTCTTGCTGTGACTTTCAAAATAATTCTGTGGTGTTAGTTGCTTTTTTTTCCCTCGAAAAAAGGGGGCATTCAATCCTGTCTCACTTTTTCTCATTTCAAAAATTTTTTTCTCTCTAATTTGTTCTTGATGCAGACGGAAGGGTCGTTGAAATATATCAGGAAACGCGGTCGTTATTTCTCCAGCCTTCCCACCAAGTCAAACATTTTGAGACTCTCAAGTGATCATAAAGGGATAAAAATTCAAAGTCAACATTCCTTTTAGTGACAAATCCTTGAAAATTCTTCTACTTCTTCCTTTGACTTAGTGAAACTTTCGTAGGAAAGACTATTAAAAGCGGTTTAGCTTGTAAGTGGCTCTGGGAAGCGACTTAAGAGTTGGGAAAAGTAGGTTATTTGGAGAGGAGTTTTCCTTTGCTGCTTCTACAAGCCATTACGCCTACAACTAATAGTGAATCGACTGCATTATCTTGTACTTAAGCTTACCCCTTGCGGACTTTATATTGATTTTTTCTATTCTTGAATCTTTACGGGCGGACTGACCCGCAGTTTCGAGCTGCCCAAAGGATATCGCCACTTCTCATTATTTCATTTAAAAAAAATACAGTAATTTCTTTTTAGCGATATTTAAAAAAAAGTTTGATAACTTTATTTTCTGATGAACATATATGAATGGTTTATCTTAGCTGTCGGCTTGATATCCCGGCCCTAAGAACTGCGATGATCTTTTCTACACTTCTGCTGAGTATAAGGCATATTTTCATTTCATTTATTTCGCATGGTGCAATAAAGAACCATACGGTAAATGATTAATAGTTTTCAAGATTTAAAATCAGATCTTTAGTTTTCCATGATTATAGGTTTAATAATAATAAAGAAAAAGAATTCTCTTTTTTAAAAAAATAATCTCATAATTTGTAATTACCTGAATGTCGAATTCAGGCTCGTAAAATTAATTGCATTTTTTTTTATATTTAAATTTAGATGTATTCTCAAATTTTTCCAAATCTTTTGACTGTGTTTCCATATTTAGACAGTTGAAGATTCTTTAAAAGACTGTCAACTCATTAAAAATAATGTTAAACACTTTTTCATTGTTTTCATTTGCCCTTTTTAAAATAATTGTATCATAAATTGTTACCTCATAAGATGAAGAAGGCCCTTCTTTCAATACTAAATAATATCCAACCAAGAGTTGTTTATTTTATTTATATTGCTGAGGTGGGGCGATTTGATATTTATTGCATGCCTCGTATGAAATCGATAATTGTATATATAAACTTTATAAGAGAAGTTTCGAATAATCTGGTATGTTTCTAATTGTAAAAATAGTGTATTTTATTACGGCACTAGAAAATTCTTTGTAATTTTTTTAAGTCCAACGTGCGTGTCAAATTAAATAAATTTAAGAGTTTCTTATTTTTTTTAAAATTTAATAATTATTGTCCTTTTAATTTTAAAAGCATTATTTACTTCCAATGAAATCAATCTTCTTTATTTTTTATAATTTATTTGTGCTAGATATATCAAATTAAATGGATCAACGTGTAAACTAATATTTTTTTTATCTTTTCCAATAATGCATTTTATAGCATATAATTTTCTTCCCGTTTCATGGCGAATTTTCTTATATGTGTTATCGTTATGACTATTTTTAGGGGGGGGGATCTAATTTTAAGACGATACACATGCGTAAAAAGAAATAATTTCAGTTAAAAAGGTTTCTTTGCTAATGTTCCTCAAATAATCCCAATTTTGAAATATTTTTATTAATTTTTCCTTAGGTGTTTTTCAGACGCTTTTGTTTTTATTTTATTATTATTTTTCCTTTGATAATTTAATTAAAAAGCTATCTGCATAAAATTTTTTGCTACGGTGCGTATTAATAATTCTTAATTCTTGATCATGTTCTAACTTTGTGGAAAAGTTAATGAAGTATTTTAGGAAAATCTAATAATAAGTTGTTTACATTATCAGTGCTCTTTTTCGTAATATGGATTTAAATTTTATTTTGTTTTACCCGGAATTTTTTTTTTGTGTGTTGCATTACAAAAGAAAGGCATTTTTCTTTTGTACAACTTGTTCATCAGATTAATATAAAAAAAATATACATTATATCTGTTTCATGATTAAAGAAGTAGTAAATAACTTCTGTATTTATATGAAGTAATTTCTGTGCAGTCTATGTATTTGTAAAAAATAATAAAATGAGAATTCC
This sequence comes from Argiope bruennichi, assembly GCF_947563725.1. Classification (NCBI taxonomy): domain Eukaryota; kingdom Metazoa; phylum Arthropoda; class Arachnida; order Araneae; family Araneidae; genus Argiope; species Argiope bruennichi. The sequence continues at coordinate 104,017,561 of NC_079163.1, read as the reverse complement.
GCTTTTTCCAGATTATAAAAACCAGCACAAAAAAAAAGTGAAGTTTGATAGTCTTCAATACTATTATATTAAATTAAATTCTTGCCTTTCTTAAATTACAAAATTATTTATTCTGTAACTGCGTTTTCCTTTATTATTTCTAATCCATATATAACTTGTTTTTGAGTAAAAATCTTTAATTTCAAATTTTTATTTAATTTTTTAGTGGTGTGGAGTAAGAGAGAGAAATATATTAATGTATATTTTTAACTGATTTTCAATTTCCATTGCTCTTTTTCTCTTTGAATATGTGTGTGTGTGTTTAGTTAATACAGCATAGCAACTGGAGCTCCTGCTCAATAGAATCGCAAACATCACTGTGCGGTATCTTTTTCTTTTATGTTTATCATTCAAAATTAATCCACGGTTGCAGGTCTTGCTAGTACGCTCTTATAAAACCAGTAAACCTATTCTAAATGTCTTAAAACTTGGAAATTCTTATTAAGACTGAATTACGTGCTCGCTGAAAGGTGATAAATTTTCTATCCCTCAAGCTTTTAAAATTCATGTCATGCGAAGAAGATGCCAGTAGGAAAATTCCTTTCTCCTTTGCTTCATATACAAGTATTCTTTCACGTAGGAATCATAAAATTCGTATAAAAAAAGGGTTTCTACGATAGTTTCGGTAACCTCTGGTGCATAGTTCCTGAACGTGCATAAATGAACCAGGGGGAAGTGTTTGCCATCAGCCACCGAAAAAGCATATCCACTGTTACTATGGTGACTCGATAAAAGCCTTACATGTAGATAACAACTCCAATCACGTGATCGTCATCCATATTTCTTTTCCTAAGGCTTTTGGATAGAGCCCTGGGGTGTCGTTTTTGATATCGTTCTCAGAATTCATTGCTAGTGTCTTCGAAAAGGTGTTAGCACCAACCCCTTTTTGAATTTGAAAACAGTCTCGGGACAAATTGTTTCGCTAGATATACAAGAGCAAAGGGTAAATTTCGTGATTGTTGAATCAGCGCAGAAATCGCAGATTGGAAAAAATTATGCATGATTTTGGTGGAATGAATCCAATTCAGTCAAGACCAAAAACGTGGTTCAGGATTTCTTCACATTTAGTTTTGAGAATTTCCACCTGTGTGTAAACGTTTTGAATTTAGTAATGATCAGAATGATTATTTAATTAAGTATATCAGCTTTCTTTTGTGGTCTTATATTTTTCTTCTTCAGTCAGCCCACTGTCACACGAAAAAGTCTATTCATTGGCTGTTCGATTACAGATCTTAGGAAATGAACTCTTTAAATAGTTCAGAATAGTATATCAAGCATTTGATTTCCAATATTAGTATTTATTCAAATAGAACAGAGCCAGTAGAAAGCTGAAAGCAACTAACGTATTAGTGAATAAATGTGATGCGTTTCTATGCGTCTATAAGAACTATAGAAAGATATACATAAAACTGAACGCATTTTGTTTCATTTATAGAGTTTATTACACAGAATATGAGTTAATAATGTTTGAAAATAAATTCTGACCAAATATATCGGTACTATTAAATAATTTGGATTAGTTAATTGTTCGTAATGATGTTCCTTATAATTTTTACTGTTGACTATCCTGTAATATTACTGAACATTTATAATTTAACAAAAATTTAGACATTATCTTTCTAAATATCTGCCTTTAAAATAACATCGTTTAAAATCTGTATAAAATATAATAAGATAAATTTCATTTTTGATTAAAATTCTACAACATGCAATATTTTGCTTAGGATACAAGAACAGGTGATCTCCTTTTTACGTTTAGCAAATGTGTAAAAGGTAATTATAATTAGGTTGTCATAGCTTCGTATTTCGGTTTTAAATTGGCCGTCAATTATTTTGTTACAGTAGAATGTAAAGCTTTGGAATTTCTTTTGTAAAAGAAAATAAAGCTATTTTTACTGTACTTTTATTTATTTTAGAAATTGCTGCCTGCTAGAAAAAAATTAAGTTAATTGCTTGTAGTCGCCATATCACTGGTGTTAAGGAATCTGGTAAACGCCTTGGCCTCTTGAAATGACCAGCAAAAATAGTATCCTCGGCGAATGATGTGGTCTCTAATAACTTCTAACTCCCATAATATTACAACAGGTATCGTGAGCAGTTCCTCAAGTGCAGAGCTCAGACAAAATGACATCCCACTCGGAAATAGACGTTCAGTCGTTATTTTCAACTACATTTGAAACTCGAATGGATTTTCTTTGTGCTGCCTATTTCTTTTTTACCGTACAATGGCAGGCTGGTTTTATTCTTTTTGCGTGGAAAGAGTATTTCTTTCAGTGGTTATTTCTGTGATATATATAAGATAAAGCTATATACGTCTGAGGCTCCTCATGCAACAAACTTATAAGCACTAAATCTTAAAATAGGATTTAGCTACTTCTGTTCTGTGACAATACTGTTTCTTTCTTAGTACTTTTCTAATTTTATCTTAGTAAAGACACTTCAGGGGCTATTATTTCTGAAACTCTTGTAAGATTTTTTTTTCCGTCATTAAGGATTGAAATGGATATGAATCTTTCGTTTGTTTATTTATTTTTATTTTTATCTTTCTGGAACTGAATTTCTCTGATTCAGAATTCTGAATCCGCGGTATTCTCTGTGGTATTACTACTTGTGAATGGTATTGTGTCTCTGTTCGTGGTGATGGTAATTCTACTCCCTTTTGGTCTAGTATATTTAGTCAAATTCACGAGGCTTGGTTTTCTGATAAAAGGGAAATATGACGTCTTCCATTGATCAAAGACAGCATACAAGTGTTTAACTTAAAATAGGATGTTGTTACTTCTGTTCTGTGATATTACTATTTGCTGTCCTGGTATTTTTCTAGTTGGATCTTTATTAAGAAACTTCCAGAGAATTTATTTTTGAAATTGATGTGGAATATTTTTATTTCTCGTTTCGAATGGTTAAAGGGCTATGGACTTTTATGGCTGCATTATTAGCTTATGTTTTTATCTTCCTGAAACTAAATTTTGCGGATTCAGACAGATTTCCCTTGTATTATCACCGATGAATAGCTTTGTATGTATATAGTAACCAATCTAAAGTAAGAAAAAGTTTTAAAAACGAAACTAAAATGAAAACGAAACAAAACAGTTTCGAAATCGCAACTAAAATTTATTACCTATTTAAACTAAAACCAAAAAGGAACTTCATAGTATTTAGAGAGCGCAATTGCAGCTACTTCTAAAACACAGATGAATTGATACAAAAGTATTAGAATCAAGTTAATAGGAAAAACAAAAACCAAATAAAAATTAAACCAAAAAAATTATTAAAAAATATTAAAAAAGAATCCGGCCTGAAGACCGGATTCTTTTTTAATATTTTTTAATAATTTTTTTGGTTTAATTTTTATTTGGTTTTTGTTTTTCCTATTAACTTGATTCTAATACTTTTGTATGTATATAGATATTAATGGTGAATTTAATTCCAATTGGTCCAGTATATCTAGTCGAATCCATAAATCATGATCTCCTGATTAAAGGAAAATATGACATCTTCTGTTTGTTACAGGGACCATAAAGTTTTAAGTTAATGCCCCCCCCCCTCCCCTTCTTTCCGAATTTTATAGTTATATGAGTTTATTCAGTTTTTAAAAGAAATAATGATTTAATTTTTAATTATTTTCTATTTCAAATCTTAAGAAGCCATTTTTTATTAATAAAATGACCTCGTATGCAGCGTTTTGTATGTATATTCCGCATTTTAAATATATTTTGAGTTTGTCCGTGACATTCCGATTTTTTTTTCTGATCTTCAGCATATTCACAAAATTTATTGAAACCATTTGGTTGCTTTTCCTATATCGTATTTCTAAAGTGTTAAGGTTAGTTTAAATATATTATTGTCTCGAATATTTTAAATAATAGTAATGTACATCGCAAAAAATGCGTAATGTAATGCTTTATGAGTAATTCTTCTTGTAGAATATTTTAGTTATTTATTTCCTGATATAGTATTGGGGAAAATGCATATCCAAACAATAATAAAATGCGTTTTTCTAATTATTTAGGGACACCGTAGAACATATTTATTAGTTTTTTATTTGAAAATCTGAAAAGATAGGGGATGAGAATCTGTAAGATATAGAGAAAAAAATTACAACACTTTGGTAAAAACCTAAAAAACTATTTGAGACATATCTTAAATTCTGAATCAACTATTGCACTTTTTCTTTCGATTTTCTGTAAAATGATCATTAAAGCACAAAAGAAAGAAGGAAAAAAAAAATCCCTTCATTGATACCCCTTTTGTTCCGTGATGTTGCATTGACAAAATTGTTTCCATCTCCTCGGGCGAGGTAGATTAAGACTTAATTTGATTACACTCAACTTCAATTTGTTTGCTGTCTGACGTCTAGCTAAATATTCCCATATTGCCAGACTTGGGTTGCCCATTATTAAGTGAAATAAATGAGATCAGGGTTATGAAGCTGCTCGGCTTGTTGGGGGAGATATTTCATTGCTTCGTCCATTGATTTTGCGTGTTTATCTTCTATTTATTTCTCTTGACCATACTCGGAGGAATTCCTGTAAGGAGTTCGAGTCAATCATAAATATGATCATTTGTTGCATTGGATATGCGAATTTGCGGCCAGCGTATTATTTTTTTGTGGTTTAGGTTGCTTTTTATGATTTATGTCTATCTATGACACCTATATGTTTCCAAGCTACTTTGGAAACATATCCGCCAAATATCATATCAACAAACATATCGACCAAAATATTTAAAGACCGTGGGAACCTCTGCCCCGAAATATTGTAACATGGTAATATTTTAGATTTGGTTCGTCTATGTTTATTTTTTATTAACACATTTTCGTTAATTCGCTTTCTTCCATGTCTGTTCGGTACAAATTTTGCTACGATTTTAAACTAACCAAAACTTTCATCACCGGCAGATGATTTCAAGAAAAGGCGTAGTACTGATTATGTTTGCTTTCTTCGCTGTTCGGTATAAATTTTGTCATCGGGTGTAGCTCTCCGGACATTAGTTTAAAATCGATTGCAAAATTTCATAAAAGAAAAAAATAAAGGCGGAAAATAATTATCACGAAAGAAAATTTTAATATATTACGTTTTTAAAACGAGTTAAAAAGTAGAAAATAATTTTTCCTTGGTCCATCCATGTAGATTGTCCTCAAAATTTGTGATGGTGATTTTTAAAAATTCAAAATTTAATTCACAATGAAATTACTCCAAAGTTACTGAAGGAATAAAAACCCATAAAATTTTAGTTAACTAAATATAAATTACAAATTTTTCTCAAAAAGTCATCTCTTAAAGAACACCTATTTCCCAATATTAATGACATACCAAATTTACTTAATACCAATTACCAATTTTGGTAATTGGTACTAGGTCCCACAATTTGTTCTGTCGATCATTTTCTAAGTTTTTTTGTGAACGTCGTGTGACGAATTTTATAGATAGTATGCCACCCTATAAATATTATCGTGTTAAAAAAAGTTATTTTAATGAACCATCAGTTATTAAGTGTTCGCCCACCTTTTTACAAATAGTCATGAGTTACGCTGTTTGTATTGTTATAAGCTGATTTAACCTAGAAGTAGACATAACAATCTGTTGCTTTTTGTTTATATGAATTATTAGAAGTTTCTATCTATTGTTGTAGACATTTTGAAATTTTTTTGTGGATTTGAGATGAATTGAATTATAATCCTTTAACGTAGGTACAGTGCTGGTTTCATTTTTCTTACCATTTCACGTTTGAAATCGCTTAAAGATTTTTATTTTACAAGTTACTGATAAACTACATGATTTAATTCTTTCCCATTTTATTTGTATTTGATTAAAAAAAAATCTTTTGGTTTAAAGTTCTGATGCTTTTTATTATTGAAGAATGTAATGTTCGTTAGTAAAAATTTCTTTACAGTTCGAATTATAAATTTCATTTAAAAATTAGCGTAAAAGTTTATAAAAAAAATTCTGTCTTGATGAGTGTGTAGATGGTATTAAACTTTCCAGCTGATTATTAAAGAATAGATAAATAATAATAATTCAATACTAGCTAAAAATTCTTCTCATGGAACATACCTGACACTGTTGTGAAAATATTTTAATAACAAATAAGCGAGGTCATTGCTTAGTGTAATTTTCGTCTAAATAACAATAAAACAGAATATTAAATTAGGTTATCTATCTTATTAGTATTTTAATAACCTTTTTTTCTAACGTTCTTGTCAAACATTCTTAACAAAATAATTTGATATCCTTGTTTACATGTTTATCTTCTTCTTCATCTTTTTTTTTTTTCCGCTTTTTTGCTGTTAATTGTTACTAGGTGGTTTAAAAAGGAAAAATATCCTATACAACAAAAATGACAGCATTAAAAATATGCATAAAGAAAATGTTTTTCGCTGGAGAAACGGTGATTAAATAAGATTTTTGATTTACACTCTATCCCTAAGGAAATATAAAATTAGTAAAAAAAAAATTTAAATATCACTTTGAAGGACCAGGAAACATTTTCATAGTCCATCGTCATTCTGATTATTTATTCAGTCGATCATTAAAATATTTTCGTTTAAATTTATTCTTACTAGAATAAAAAAATTGGAGGTGAAAATTTTTAACTCAGCTGAATAATATTTAATTAAGTTGTTGAATTCCGTGAGTGACCAAACTCAAAATGTTCAGTTCATTATTTAATTTCCCCTTAAGACCTAGCGTTTACTTTTTTCGTATAATATATGCTAAAATAGGCTTCGTGTTTTCGACATCTTAGCTGAATATTTTATTAATGCTTTGGCTGTTAATTAATTTAAATCATCCTTCTAAAGTTATGAAAAGCTTTCAAGCTCTTGGGCGTTTATCGTAAAGCAAATCGCATTTATCTCTGTCGCACGAACCTGCTTCTTTAGAAATTTGATGCGATAGTCGCCTCCGTATCAGTTTTGTGCCAACACGTTTTTGCTTTTTAACCGTATTTGCTTTATATAACTTTAGCAAAAATCAATGTTTTTTTCCCTCTCTCTCTGGATGTTTATTCAGTGTCAAAGTAATCTGTAGATTCTATAATAATATATTAGTAAGAGAATTTAATTTTCTTCCAATCCCAGTCTTTCGAATGGTATATTTTTCAATGGGTTATAAAATAAAATAAAAAAACGTCCTTTGGAATTTATATATTCATCTCTTTTTGTACCGTTTCTTTTGCATGGATAATTTTTCAAATTTATACCAAGCATTCACAGTTTTCTTTCATCTTGAATAAATATTAAGGGAATTGCGTAAAAGCGAAGGTGGAGAAGTGAGAAAAATATGCAGTGCATTCAAAGTTTCCAAATTTTTTCTACAATCAAGTAAAACTTATACCGTTAAAAGAATCCGAACAAAATTAATTAAAATCATCTCACATTTTCATTTATCTTAAATAAATATTCGACTAAGAACTCGCGTTAAAAATGAAGAGGAGAACAAGAGAGAAGTACGCAGTGTATATAAGGTTTCCAATATATTTTTTCCCCTATCTTCATATAAAACCTATACGGTTAAAAGAGTTTAGATTCCGGTAAAATTAATCTGTATCTTTGATAGAACGGCGCAAGTTTACTCAGATCTTTCACGATTTCTTTGAACTTCCGTTTCTTTCGTGATGTGTATTAATTTTGCTCCAATATAGATATCTTTTGTAAGTTGTTTATTCTGCTTCAATTGAGAAAAAAATACCGGAAACATCAAAGATTTTGCAGCCAAAAAAATTTATTACAGGCTAAAGAAATAAGCCAGATTCTCATCGATTTTATACGCAATCAAAAAGCATATTGAAAATTGGGTTCTTATTAATATTTAAAATTACTTCCAATTATAATGTAATTATTTTTGCCCTTTCACGTCTGTCTTCTTTTCAAATACAATTTATTTTTTAGCCATATTTGTTCTATCTCATGTATCATTTTCAATATTTATTCAAGGTTAAAGAAATAGCACAGACTTTCCTTGGTTTGTTTTTGCTCGAAAGAGGAAAACATGTAATAATAATGCATCTTCAAATTTCTATAAAATACGGTTGAATGCACAAAAATAAGTGATACGACGTACAATTTGCATTCTGTGATTTCGAAAAAAGTTTTCTGTTGTATTCAAATTCGCATCAGTATTATTCATTCAGTTCGTTATGTGTACAAATCCCCCGCGCTTATTCAATTAAAGCATACGAAAAATAAAAATCCATGTTCGGAAAAGAATCCAAGTAACATTTCTTCAAAAGATGGAAGAAGCGAAGGTATACATCTACTTTGAGTAAATAGCCTGGAATTTTTCAACTTATTTAATGAGCTGTGAAATAAAGTTTTTCAATTTGCATTTATGTGTTTATTCTGGTTTTCTGTTAAAGTATATTTAAACTAAGGAATGCAGGGAGTTGGAGATAAATTATGTAAATTGAATTTTTTGTAACATCGCTGTAATGTGTGGTAAAGAAAAACCAAGATGTAGAAAACCATAGCAACAAGAAAAAAATTTACATTCCTTCGTGTCATTTCACGTATACATAGAAACTCTGCGTAATAACTAGTTTAAGTAATAACTTGTATAAAATTTAATATCTTTTCTTTTTCCTTTTTCAAGTTTCATATAAAGCAGTGTTCCCTTACACAGAGCTTGAGGTATTTTTAATGTAAAGTGAGAGACATTGTATTAGATTTTAAAGCTGGTTTTGTTTTTAGTTTACGTTATGAAAATTTAATACATGTTTGCTCAATCTTTATTGACAAAGTTTGCGAAGCAGGAAAGGAGGAAAGAAAATTTTGAGTTGGAACATGCAATTAGTTTTCTGGGACGCTTGTTTCTTTAACAACCTGGCGTTTTTTCGATAATTACTTCATCGGAATTCACCTATTATTTTTGTATTGGACATGCTACGACTTCCATCAACGAATAATCTTATAAAACACTGAATTGCATTTAATTACTGAAAGATAGGAGCGTCGAAACGGTTTGTTTTCATGGGATTGAAGTACTTTTTAAAAATATGTGCTGAAATGAGTTAGTTATCCGTTAGGAGTGACGTGTTTTGTTAAAAGAAATCTAATTTATGGATAGTTGTTATCGCTTTTTTTGTTTTATTTATCTCTGCAATCTGTGTTTTAGAGTGTGATAACTTTTCTTACGAGTGTTTTTGATGGTTATTTATGCAGAGTCTCCGAAATATGAGGGCTTGTTTAGAACAACAAATCATTTTGAACTTTTTTCTGTACTAGCACAAAAGTATCGTGCGATATTATGTAACAATAAATGATATTCGTATTTTATTTGTAATATTGTACAGTAACCTGTAATATTATAGAGGAAATGTGGGTAGTTTGGACTACCTTGTACCTGCCTACTGATAGAATATCATCCCATTATCATGCCTACATGCTACTGTCATCAAGTCAATTATTCTAATTCCATAGCTTCTTGAAATTCCTTTAAAGCAAGATTTTCCTTTATTATTTTTATTAAAAGTTCGCTGCGCTTATACTAGAAGGGATGTAAAGATTTAAAAACATTTCTGTCTGCTAACTTAAAATTAAAAAAGCAATCGATAGAACTATATTTGAACAATGCAAACACTTGTAAAGTTTATTAATCAATTTTAATATATAAAAATATTTGCGTATATTGCTGCACTGTCTACTATTATTATTTCAAAATTTAATATATTTAATATATTATTTCAAAATTTATATTTTTCTGTGAAATCAAAATAGTTCATTTTAAATTGAACGAACGCCTTAGTTTAAATGAAAAAATATTTGAATAAACTGGGTAAATAATTTATAAAATATATATTATTTTGAATTAATTACTGATGTTTAAAATTAACACGAATTGTGAAGTTTTAAAACCATGTCATTCGTAACATACGGATAAAGTTTATTGCATTAATTTATACTCCTAAGTTTATTTTTTCCGCTCGATGATAAAAATTCTGCGCATTTTAATTTACGTTATAAATGAACTGAATTAAATCGCATTAAATTTACGTCTTAATGGTTTGAAAATCCTACTTTTTCAGTAATGGCCTGGTATATTTTAAGAGGGAAAAATTCAAGAGCTGTATTTGTTATCCTGTATATTCAATTCCATTGGCGTTTATTATTTTTTTTCTTCCAAAATTGCAAAACGTTTCCGTTAATGAAGTCCCTTTCCAAAAACGGAAATTTAAAAACGCATTTAATATTATTTATTGCTTTGGTTATTTACTCTTATTGTGAAGCGGAGCAAATCGAGCGCATGCAAAAGCAAAATATTTTTTCCACCTTTGTGAACATAATGTTATTTATGTGATTGCATTATATTTTATCGGAATTCTTAACTGTTTTTTGCTGAGTTTCTTGCTCTGTTCACAGACTTCCAATATGATTTGTAGTTATTCGATTACATTGATATCAAAAGGAAAATATTTCACTGCATCTAAGAATTTTTTTTAAGTTGTTTATGTATTTTTTTTAAAGATTTAAAGTTTTAGTTAAAATTTTACTTTGTTAAGTTATAGACTGTGCTCCCTCATAATTATTTTTTCTAGATCCTTTTGTTTGTTTTCCTTTTTTTTTTTTTTCTTCTTCTTCTTCTTCTTTTTCTTCTTTTTCCATTTAATGTTGCAACTCTAGTTCACATTCATGGATAAATTATCCCTCTAAACTATATTCTTCCACGTCAATTAATTTAGTATATTCCTTGTTTTGGGTACATGTTATGGATTATGATAGCATTTCTGTATTGGGTGGTTTCGATTATTAAATTCTTCTTGTCTAGAGGAAGAGGAGGGGTGGAGTGGGGTAAAGCAAATTCCGTTTCCCCCCACCCCATCCAGATTTTGTTTGCATTGAAATAAAAATGTTTCATTATTTTTTTATTCAAATAAAGGTTTTGAAACTTTTTCACTTGATATCTTTATCAGCTGCAAAAGTACTTCACAAAATCTTCTATGCAGTGGGAAATAGAGAAATAAAGTACAAATTCATGATAAACAAAAGAAATTTTTAAAGTTGTATAAAGCGTTAATGACAAGCTTCAAATCAAGAAGATGTTATATGTTATTTTTGCTTATTATTGTGGAATCTAATTCCTTTCTACGTTCTGAAAAAGATTTTATAATCTTAAAATACAAGCTTAAGTGGAAATCCGTAGTTGAAGAAAACTTGATTTGAACCATATCTAATGCTTATTCCCTTTATTAAAGGCTCTTCTGCTTTTTTTCCCCATTCTCATTTTATTTTTATTTTTAAAATTTCAGATTTTCTACTGTATGTAACCGTTATATACTGCATATTAAATATTCTTAATTTATTCACTACTCTTTTAGAAGCATAGTCTGTGATTTAAAGCTTAAACGATGCTTTTATTGAATCAATCTTTATTAAAAGCTCCTTAATTGATCCTGAAAGTTTAGCTTTATACGTGAGATAAGATAGCTTTCCCTGTTGAAGCTCTGCTCCAATTTTTCTTAATGGGATTCGTTTAACTACTCTAAAGACTGATAATTATGATACTTTGCAGATGTATCATATTAGACAGTTTTGGCGTTTATTTAAATATATTAGTAAATACCTGACGTCTAAATGAAATCAAACTTATGTAGGCAGTCTATTTTATTTCTGAGTGTATTCTTTTAAGAAGATTATTTGAAACTTACTCAAATTTAAGCAGTTTTATGAAGATGCAGCCCTGAATTCTCTTCGTGATAGATTATGGCGTATTGTTTTATATTGTTTTAGTAAACAGTAATGAAGGTTGAAAGAGTGGATCTATAGTAATTATCTCGTAGTATACGAAAGTCGCAGTTAAAAAAAATTGTCGAAAAGTTTCAAATCCTAAAGATGGTACTTAGAAGAGCAAATGTATGAGGAAAAGCTTTATAGGAGGAAAAAATTTGAATATTCAATTTGAGTTTCAAGTCTTTTTGTGGGAAAAGTACTTTTACAATTTAGGAGAATATGCCGGACAGTTTTTTCTTGATTGCAAATGGTGCATAAAGAAATTCGAATCTGTGCAATAGGGCTGAATCATTCGGATTAAAATGCGATTAATTATAATATTATCATATCTGTTTTTTAACCATGGTGCAAGGGAAGGTAGATTATCTAGATTTTCTTGATATTTGCTCTTTCAAAAATTTTCAATCGTTTTTTTTTGGGGGGGGGGGGTAGAAATATTATTATAATATAAAACAGTATCTTGTGCTGCTATCCGCTCCGTATATACTTACAATTCCGTGTCTTTTGCAAAAGAAGCCGCCTTTTCATTCCATGTGATGTTTGAGTGTCCTAGAGTCCAAACCAGAACAATTTTGTGATTAAATGTGGCTCTCATTAAAATTTTATGGACAAGAAGAAGGATGATTCTAGGATATTTGATGGATGAGGAGTTTTAAGTGCTTGTAATGCTGAAAAACTGTCAAGATTAGAAGGTTGCTGTAGTGATTGGATTTTGAAGCGTTAGGAAATAAACGTTCATAGATGGCGCTAGACAACTAGCGCGAGTGTAATTAAAAGAGTGATGTCATTCGAGTGTTGGCTCTTGGGGGAGAAGGAGTTACTGAGCAGAGTAACTCGAACGAATCTGCAATAAATTTGTTAAGTTTTCTATTTGCCTAATTTTTTTCAAAGCACTCACGAACCAGCCACGACAGTTGCTTTCCGAAACTAGGAAATCATCAGTTACTTGATATATGGCCAGCACTAAAGGATAGTATATGTGTCATAAAATTTTCTATTCCTGGTGACGCCATGCTCTCAGATGCACCATTCAAGTTTGATTTTGGAACCTGTTGTATGGGTATGACGTCATAGTACAGATGAAAACGATTTGAATTTAGATGATAGGCGGAGATATATTTGTCAGATGACTGTGGCGTCGTAGCAGTTTTCACCGGGCATTTTTAGATACCTTAAAGATTACATGTATATGCGTCCAACTTTGTTTTAATAATCTTAATGTTTTCATGCGTGCCATAAAGACAGTTTTGTGTGTTTCACCTTATGTGTATAAATCGTTAGATTTTATTTTGTTAAATACTGATAAAGCCTTTCTCCTAATTTCTAGAAATTATATTCCATTTTTAATCATATTACTGTGAATGAACTTCCTGCACCTGCCTACATCATATTTAGATAATGATGAAAATTACTTGGAACAGTTTTCATAATCTATTACAATAACTGCTCCATATTTTTTTGTCCTTCCTGAAAAGCAGTCAAATGAAGTTAAAAAACAAATTTTTCAGAGCAAATGCGTGTGAGTAAAGCTCAGTCTGCGTGTGAAGCATTTCTAATTTGCCGCAGCCACTGCAGGCTCGAGTTAAATCCATCTATGTTATGATGAGGAAAGAGCGTGGTTGAAATTTGGCTGAACTCTTTCGGTCGATTCATTCATCTTTGTTTAACGTAAATTTCTTTTGCCAGGCAACCCAAAGGCTAAAGTAAACAACACGCGATTACTCTTTCGCACCTTGTATTTAAATAATGTTACTTCGCTTTGGATGTGGCATAATTGTTTGTGTTCGCCATTGGAAGATGAAACTGCTTTTGTCACCTATATAAATTGAAGAACAAAGCTAGAAAATATGTTTTTATAATATCTTGAAACTATTTCAGTAAATATATTGCTCATCGATTTCATTTTGTACTCGAGCTGTTAATTTATGACGATTTGCTTATGTTTAGGAGTTTCAAATTTGTTTATTTCACTGGTATATCGGAAAACTACAGAAGTTAGATTACTTTTATTTTATAAATAAATGGAATTAGTCTTCGGATGTTTTTGAAAAGAATATTTTGATCTAGATGTCGAATGCGAAAACAAATGTATAGAATAGAATGTAATTATTTCAATTTTTGCCAGTCTAAAATAAACCCAATGATATTTTCTTAGTTCTATTATGTATATTTGTTTTAACCATTTAGCAAATATTAATTAAAAAGCACGAGAAATTGTAAGATTGTAACTTTACCTATGGTATTTTATTTTGAAAGTTTCTCGTAATCCAGAAAATGAAATCTTATTACCTTTTTAACCATTGATCAAATATTCTCTCCTGCAATCCGAATGGTGCTCAGAACATGATGAGTCTTCTCTGATTTCTTTTTTATTTCCAACTCCAAAACTCGGCTGTGAAATATGAACCTTTCAAAAAGTGATCTATTGACACATAAATCGTGGACTGTGACTTTTTATGGGGTATCCTGTTTCATCCGAAAACTCCCCATGACAGTTTGGAGAAAAATACCGTCTGCTATCGAAATAAGACTGTTTGAAATGGTCCAACTTTTTGTATGTGTTCTGCCTTTGGAAGTTTTGGTCTTAGACTTTAGTATATTTTATTTAGATGCTTTCATTGTTTCCCCTTATCCAAAGAATGTGATTTCGAGTTTTCCTTTGAAGTCAAAGCATTGGAAATAAAGACTTTATTCTAGTCTTGACCTTTACTACATTAGTATTTCCTTTTCTAGTAAAGTATGATAAATTCTAGCAAAGTGAAGAGCGCCTGAGCTTCTTAAAATTAAGTTATTAAGTCCTCGAATGGGATCGCGTAAAAAAATTTTGAAGCAATGAAAACTTTGAAGAAAAAAAAACTTGCTTTCATCATGTTTCAATTTTTGCCTTCATATATTATTAACAGAATCCCTCATATGTTATAAAATTGAATTGAAGGTATTTTAAATTTCCTTTTATCTGTTGATAGTTAGTTTTATGTTATCAGCGAAATATATTAAGTTATTTTCACATTGAAACTTAACAACATTGTATGTAATAAAACTTAGTTTAGTTGCATACTTAACTAGCAAATTGTGTTATTTGATTATTTAATCTCTTATTTATTCCCTTAGTACGTATCATACTTTTCCCATATGAAAAAAAAAAAAAAATATCGCAATTGAATGAAATTTAAGAAATTCTGCATGAGACTGATTTAGATCCTGCGTGAAAGCTTTAAATATATATATATATATATTTTAATCCGGTTTTAATATATATAAATTTCAGAATGTATGGTAGAAAAGAAATTTACCAATGCGCCACTGTATCTTATGATAAAACATAAACATTTTTTAGTACATAATATATTAAATTCAAAACTTTCACTGGCGATCTTTGATATTTTCTTCAAAGAAAATTAATTATATTGGTTGTCGTGAAGAAGAGAATTCTACAAATAGAGATTTTGTAATGCTGGACTGAAAATTTAAAATTTATATCTCTTTATCAATTAAAAAAATGCTGTCCAACGCTTATATGTAATAAGGATTTATCTAATAACGATTCGAGAAACAATTAATTTCTAATATTAATGAGGTCCTTCTTTCTCATCACAAGAGGGGGTGGATAATTTATTTTTATTTATTTATTTGGAAAGTAGAGAAAGTACTGGAGAAAGAACTTGAAAATGAAAATAAATTCACTTCCACCTTGAAACTTTTCCTCCATTTAATGAGTTAAAACTGTTTCTCGTTAGAAACAGAATAAACTTTGTATCTTGACGCTGTTCTACAATATTGATGGAATAATTTAAATTTATGGCCTTTGGTGCTTATCTTGATAATATAATATGTTTTTACGAAAATGGAAATAAGTTTTTTTGGTTGTATGCCAAATATTTTTGTTTGCTGAGATGCTTTCATCCTTTTATTTGGGATATTTTCTAATGTATATTGATAAGCTCTGTCACAAACTTTATTTTTCTGTTTTGCTAAAGCAAAGCGTTTGTTAACTGTGTTTACTATCGCAAGTATTTCATGCAAATTTCTGTTTTAAGTTTTCTTGTACTTAAAGTACTTGTGCTTTTCTTTGTATTTGAAGATCAGCTTTAATGCATAGTTCTTTTAGCACAAAATCGGATGTAGGTATCGTAAACAAAACGTACTAGTTTAGCCTGTAGTTATATGCCATAGGGGAGAGCGGAACAACAGAAAGTTATGTAGTGACATTAAAGACAAAGATCTTAATCGAAAAAAATCTTATTTTTAATACCAAAATAAAAAGATATGCTCTGTTTGTTACAGAAGTAAAATATCACTTTCGTAAGTGTTTATTATATTTGATACATATGCATACTTTGATACATATTTTTAATTCAAGATTTTTTATATGGTAGACTCGATTAAAATTATGATGAATTGCTGAATTCGAGATATTAAAGCACTGTGAAATACGTTTTGCACCAAAGTTATAGATCATATTTTTATATCCAAACCTAATGCTATTAAATCATTTGACTATTTACCTTCCTATGAATTTTGTTTTCCTAAAACTACTTCCAATAAGTTTCTGTTCTGATGTTTTCCTAGTTTTTCTTCATTTCTATTGTTGTTCTTGTGTTTGAAAAAGAAAATATTTCAACATAAATTACTTCTCTTTTCTAAAGCGAAATTACTCATTTTTTTTTTTTTTTTTTTTTTTAGATGATCATTATTATTTCTTTTTCTGGAATTTGTAACACATTGTTGTTAATGCCAGAAAGATTAATATTACTTGTCCAATGCCAACATTTATTTAATAACTTATGAATAGATAAATCTTAAATGAAACATGAATGAACATTTTATTACAATTTTACAGAGTGTTCAGGATAAAGATATTAAAAATTGATGCTTTGCTGTAAGAGAATCATACAATGCTCAATTTCATTTGCGTTAACGACAACAAAATGTCTTGTCACTTTGCAAATTAATAATACTCGATCCAAACACTTTTTATGAACTTGAAGATGTTCAAACGATAATCAATTTCTTACCATTTTATTGTATCTGAAGTGCTATAAAATTAAAGGCTGAAGCTGTTTGAAATGTTTTAATTCTGAAAAAATTATCAGTACGTATTTATTTGAATGAAACACTAATCAAAGATTCCACACCCTATGTGGAAAGTAAAGCCTTTTCATCCAATTCATTGTCTGATTATACCTCATGTACTACTAAATTATTTGATCATCTTATGGGCCAGTAATTGTGCTCATTTTGAACATGATTAATTTGCAAAGAAAGAAAAAAGGCCTTTTAGAGTTATTTTCTTTAATGCGATTGAAATTTATTGCCAAACGTGTAGTTTTTCTCAGTAAAAACTATTTCTTTCGAATATCTTGGCTCCAAAAATCGTGTATCTCCATTAGTTTATCCCTTGAAGAATCATTAATGGAAAATGATTCACGTTTTTTTTTTTATCGATGACACCTGAAGTTTTTTAAAGTTAAAAATGTTTGAACTATGTGCGTAAAATAAATACATAAAGTACCTATAACCATTTTGCAATGTAAACATTTAATGTGTAGAGTGTATATGATAAAAAGTAAACGTTTCTCTCTTTTAATCTCTTGAAAAATATTTTAAGAATGATTTGCTTTTGTCTTTTATATAAATGGAAGCTCTCATTTTTAGTGATTGCATTTGTTCAGTGTAATAATTAACGCTTCAGTGTATAGAAAATAAATATCCTTAGAATTCATTATATTCCAATTTGAGAGGGAAGAGTTGTAATTAATCTTTTTCTCTTGTGAGCGGGACTAGAGAATGCCATTGTATTGAATACCCAAAATTGTAAATGAGCATTTTATGCAATTTTTATTCTTAAGTTAATTATGAAATAAAATAAATTTAAACATTTTCTGCTATATTCTTAAGACACTAGAAAAGAAAAACAATTAGAATAGTTTTAGTCGAGTGACATAGAATAATGGCAGGGAAAAAGAAAACTTCTTTCCGAAAATAGAATTATGGTGATGATCCATTTTACTTGACAGTGCAGCTTGGAACGAGCCATTTCATCCGTCTCAAATGTGCTTTAACGGAAGGAGATGTTAATCTATGGAACAATTTATAAAATTTTCCAATGCCTTTTCTACGGAGAAGATAGCTTTGAATAGAATCTTTTCGGCTGACATATGTGTATATATGCTGCATGACTAGTAAAAGAAGATTTTAAATAGATGATGCTCTAGAAAAAATGGCAGATAATAGAACTTAAAAGTACTTATTCGGTAGAGCATTTTTGGAAAGAATCAAAATGGGTAGACAACGTTTTTTTTTTTTTTTTTTTTTTTTTTTTTGATGTTCTTTCTTTTTCTTTTCTGTTTTGTCTTGCATTTATGTTGCGTGCCATGTATGAGTAATTATGGTCTTGGGCTGCTTTTAGTCTTCTAATGTTCCTCAGTCACTCAGATAAGTCTTCATTGGGAATACTCAGCAAAAATATCACAATATTGTATGATAGCGTAAAAATAATGAATCTATTCACCACTGTGTATTTCGCCGAATTTGATATATTTTAAAACCATTTTTTTAGAATAATGATGTGTTACCGTAATATTTTACTAAACTATTACGGTAAAGCACCATTTATATGACTTTTAACTGACGTAAAATGACGTATAAATAAATGAAAAAAATGTATAATCGAAGTTTTAATAAACAATTTTGATAATTGCAAATTTAATTCTACTGATGCAAATTCATTTAAAAGTAATTATTTTAATTTTTTTTAAATAGTGCTAGTGTATTACTGCATAGTATTGAAAACAATAAATAAATTGAATGTTTTATGATAAAACTGAGAAAACTCTTACCTTTCTTACGTCCCTTGAATTCTAATTATGTATTTCCTATTTTATACAATTTATGTGCATGCTTACAGAGATTAAGAGATGTTTATTCGTCATACGGCATGCTGATTATCTGTGAATATTATGTAAGGTATTGTGAACTGAAATATTCTAAAGCAAAAGAAGAAATTACTCTCTGAATGCGTGTAAATAAATAATGCCTTTAATTAAAATTTCTTAAAAGAAATTTGCCGCCATTTGTATGACAAGAAAAATGACTCTTATGCGTTTAATCTGCATATACGTAGAATAGCAAGTCTTATAATTAGTATATTCTAGTAGCTATTTTTACATGATGTTAATTCAGAAAATCCGCGATGTTATATCAAACCACGAAAATGCCACTTTCCCCTCCAAAAATGTGTCAATCCATTGATTCGATATACATTTTTATTGAACTAGTTTTTGTGCTACACACCATAGCTCAAATAGTTTCCCTAGTTTTTGTAGCGAGAAAAAATACTTTCATCAATGAAGTTTATTTCTTGGCTCTAATGGAATTAAGCTGAAATAAACTCATTTTATTGAGTAGTACTAAATTTCTGCAATTTTTTGTGCCTATCGCTGTAATTGTTAAGGAACCCCCTATACAATCGTCGAGAAAGCTATTCCGTCACTGCATAATGATGTCATTACAGTCCATAATTAACAGAAATGTTCTTTTCAAAAATGCACCAGTCTACCGTTCGGAGGCATTGAACGCTGAAACGTTGTCTTAATGAGGAAAGAGTAGAAATGTGAATGATTTTATGAGTACCATTTCGATTGTAATAATTTCTCAGTGTCCCTATTTCTGAGTAAATGAAAATGTTAGCCGTAAAAGTTAAAGGGAGTGTCGTCTAAGAAGATGTCTTGTTATTATTATCCTCACTTTATTTTAAATGTCTTAACTTATTATTAATTCTTGCTAGTGTTTTTTATTTCGTTTGTTCCTATTTGCGAAATGGAACGGTCCGTACTGGAAGGTATTGAAACTCCTAATAAATTTTGGTTTAAAATCAATATAATAAGCACTCTTTTAAAGGGAGATAAACCGTATTGGAAAGGTAATTATTTCTGTTTAACCAAACGAAGCTTTTTAATTTCATACCATCCCTAACCCTCAAAAAGAATTTCAAAATATAAATTTTGGCTGCTTATTCAAATTCTTGTAAGGAAATAAAACTCCAATGTAACTACACGAAGAAAGTAGCTATTTAAATTTATCAACTTCAGATATTGACGACTTCTTTTTTAATGTGTTTTTTAGGGCCTGTTAATCTGTGCGTCGCGATTCTGAGAGGTGTGATTATATTGTAACGAAAAGTCTTAAACTGGTTATTCACAATCACTCCACGCTACGCCATTCCATGTTTAGACCCAGTCATTCAAAAGCACTCGACGCCAATTGTCCTTCACTCTAACGCCCACGGTGAACGCCTTGCGCCAGTGATGAGGATTTCCAGGCACGCTCGAGCTCATTGTTGCACAGCTTCCGAAATGATGCATATTATTTACACTATATAATCAAAAGCATCGGGCATTTACAAGTTTACACATTTTTCCCATTTTTTTAATCTTGACCGAGTAAAGAATATGCTTAAGCTCACATTTTTATTGTGGAGATTTGGCCACGAAAAAAAAAAAAGATACATGATCTACTAGAAATGGATAACGAAGAAAATGATTTTGCCTTACGTTGTCCCACAGTAAAATGAATAGTGATTTGCAACTTTCGTCAAAGATTCCATTTGGCGTGTATAATGATTACATGTATTTTCATGAAATTAGCACGTATATGCAGGAAGAGTAAAGGTTTTATTAAAATATTATTAATTTTCCTGCATATTTCTTCCTTATAACATGTCAAGGTATCTACAAAATTATACGAAACTTACGAAATATGCGACAATATCTTAGCAAAGAATTATAGCAAAAATTAGAAATTAAATGTTCGAGGAAATATAAGTATTTATTGTAAATCATTTATAACTGCGTATGTGCAAAGCGTAACATATTTTTTCTTTCATTCATTCTTTTATTTTTCCTTCATTTTAATTTCGAAGCCAGATATATAGGCCAGCTTATATAAAAATTGCATTTGTATGCCATTAATAACGGCATTGCTGCGAGTTGAATTTCAGCTGCTTTCTGAAAAAATTGAAATGATCTGGAGTTCTTAAACTTAAGTCCTTAAATATTTATATTGTTTTATGAATATTAAATATTAGAAATATGCTAAATGACCTTGAAAATGTATAAATTAAGTGCATAATTTAAACTGCTCTGAATTAGATATCATAAATAACAAATTTTATCACATTATTTATGTTATTTTCACAATCACAGTAAATAATGAAAATGATCTCGATAAGTTAAAAGTTTAAGGAATTTCAAGTCTTATCTTAATCATATTATTTACTGAATGCTTTCTTTAAGCATAAATAAGGTTTATTTCATCAAAAGATACTCGATTTCTAGTAATTTACATTTCATTACTAAATATTTGTCATTCTTTTTCTCAATTAGAAAATGAACTTCTTCATAGCTTGTTTGTTTAGATTTCGAACATGGAGGTTTTTTTTTTTTTTTAAATTTCAAATAATATAATCAAATTGTTGATTATGTCAATTGAAATTTCAATTCTCTCCAAAACCTATAGTCCGAGTTCCACGTGTCGTACCATACCACTTAGTGTTCCCTGCCCTGGTAATGCCATCGAGTTGTTTTCGCAGATCATTTGCAATTCAAATCGTTCAAAATCTACTTACGTAGATCGAACCATTTTCTTCATGCTTCCAAAATTCAATTCAGACGACTTAATGATGTTTTAAGGGAATGATATTGCTCTTAATCTAAGCAACAGAACACTGAAATGGGTGCTTGTTTATATTTAGTTTTGGAAATTTTCTTACTTGTATTGATTTTGTTTTCTAGTATCCTCCAACGTATCGCATTCACTTCCTTTTCCACTTAATGTATTTAAGTTATGATTTCATTTTAAACGTCGATATAACCAGTTCTTTCTCATAAACTTTGTTACATTAAAAAAAAAAAAAAGCCCACATTTGTATTTGAGCAGCTTAGAAAATAATTTTGCTTTGATAAATTCGATCACTGTTTACGTTATGGCTCAGTGTGTGCAGCGAATATTGCTTTTTTCCTAGAAAATCGTGCCAAAAAAGAAATTTGCAATTCAAAATTTTCCAACCGCTGTGGGCGAATAAAGATTTTATGGACAGTTTTTTAGTAGTTTAAAAGAAACAGTCTTCCTAAAGTTCATGAAAACGCTTTATTTAAGGGCGCAGTTTTCATAGTGTATATGACAGGATATGGAGCACTAAAAACAACTTTTTTTTATTTATTTATTTATTTGCGATTCTTTAATTAGTTCTGCTTTACAAAGTAAAATATACATAATTTCTTAAATGCATATAACTCAAGCTTTTAAAGAGGCTATCTTTTAAAAAATAAAACAAATAAAAGCAAACGTAAGTGCTGCAAACTTTCAGAAGAAAATTCTATTATTATTATCATCCAATGAATAAAGTTTTATCGAATAATGATTACCTTAAATTTTGAAACTTTTTTCCGGCTATTTGAATAAGTGATAATTTTCAGTCACATTAAATTCAGATTCTCTAATGGAATACATGTGAAATATTTAAAATTTATTAGTTTTCTTCCCCAAAGCCTTCCAGAACGCCCGAGGAAACTGACGATTCACGGCATTTCAACTCAGTAGCTTCGCAATTCTATCGGAATTCTAAAGTAATAAAATTATCAATAAAGAAGGGAATGTAAGCACGGAATTTTGGGTGCAATTTATAAGTTCAGTTCTATCGAGGCGAAAGGCAATTGCAAATTTTAATTTACAATTTTAAAACACAATCAAATTTTTAATTAAAACAGCATTACGTTGAATTGGAGGAATTTTGTAGAAAAAGGATATACCAAACCCACTGTGTAAGATTTGTAATGTGTACGATATAAAACGTTTCGTGAAAACGCAACAGATTCATGCTAACTTTTTATTTATTCATTGTAGATTTTTTAAAATGTCTGAAATATATTCAAAAATTCTACTTTATAGATTTGCTATATAATAGTTTTATAGAAATGTTATGATGATGCATATTGCTATGCTAACGAGATGGATTTCATAATTTTTAACTGCGATGAGGATCTACATCAACAAAGGTATCTGGATGTAATGTTATGTTTTGCATTGCACGTTATTCGCTGTATGTCTGTTAAAATTATCTCTATAGAAATATTGGGAAAGAGGGTGGGAGAGAAAGATAAGGCTGGGATACATCGTTTCAGCTAATGAAAATTTGTATTTATTAGTATTTACTTCGGATAATTTTTCAAAAACTTTTTTCCCTTTGTATTTGTTAATTATCTCTAGGAAATTGGGAACCATGCAAAAGATCATGATAACCAGAACTGTGGGAATAAAGATCGCTCTAAGAATTAATAATATATAAAATAAACAAAATCTTCAATAGCAAATCCGGTTATTTAGAAATATGAATTGTATTTGAAAATAGTAAATTTGCTTTTTGTTAAGTTTCATAAGTTTTAATTTATCAGAGTTTCTAAAAAGGGACTGTCGCAACATCACCCGTATTTGCTCTATTAAAGAACGTTTAAAGCTATTTAATTTTCATTATTTGGATAAACACATTGTGATTCCTGGATATCTTATGGAGTATGATGTCTTGCAAAGATTATACAGTAAATAACGAAGGCAATATAATGAGGAATAAAGACGATAATAAAAAAATTGCGAAAAAATCTCCACGTGAAAACATGCTTATAGCTTGAGAGTACAAGGAGACTATAGTTTCAAGAAAATGTTACAGTTAATGTATGTTCGTCTTTATAAAAATTTGAGAATTTTTAAGAGAAATGTGTTCGTTACATTAAACCTGTACAAAGCAGGATTAAACATTATTTTAGGGTACGCGTTAAAATCAATAAAATGAATAAGTTAGTTTCAGGTGGTTTTTTTTTTTTTTTTTTTTTTTTTTTTTTTTCCCTCCTGTTTATAACCTAATTTACAAATTTCGATTTAACGAATTTTTTTCGTTACAAGATTTTTAAGAGGAACGATGAGATTTTGCTTAATAGAGTTTCGGCTGTATGTTTTCAGGGTGCGTAGCGTCATGAAAAGTACTTAAATTTGAAAACCATTTTTAAGCACTTTAAAAGTGCTTAATTTTCAGAAAAGGCCTTTAAAAAGTGCTTAACTTTCTCGTGAAGACGAAGAAAGCTGTTCGTTTAGTTGAATATGATAATTCGAAATCATGGGCATAAAAGCTTGTTTACAGGATGTATCAAAAAAGAAAACCAACAAAAAAGAAGAGTTTGAAATATTCCAGGCATTCTAACGCATATTAAGATAATGCTTAATGATTCTTTTTCTCTCCCTCCCTCCTTTTTCTTTCTTTTTTTTTTCACCCTTTTTCTTTTCCTCTCTTTCTTTTCATTTTTTTTTTTTTTTTTTTTTACAGCCTTTAGGGGCAGTACAAAATACGTATTATGTCACACGTTCTAACTTCAATTTTTAAGATTTTAGATGTTGAAGAATTTATTTAACTTATAACTGGTAAATATATATTTAAACATTTATGTTTTAAAGAATAATGGTACGATCAACGGAAAATGAGAAAACACCAGAATGAATTTGATAGCCAAAATAATATATCGAACATGGGAAAAGCTTCTTCAAAAACACCCACATATTTGATCATTATTCTCATTAATACGTCGTTTTGGAGCAAACGCTTGAATGACCTACTTCAGGTGTTCGACTGTACTTTATTGAATTGTAATCAATTGCGGTATGTAATTACATTAGTCAATCGCGTAGAACTAGTATAATGAAATTTTAACTTGAAGCCTTAAATTTTCAATGATCGTGATATCTTTCGCGGTATTTTTTGAATGTCCTCATCCATTTGAACACTTTTATTTGTTTGGAATAATCTCGCCAAATTTGTTTTGGTTAAGGGGATTTTTTTTTTTTTTTACAATTTTTTTCAGAGTTTAGATTTTATTATTTTATAATTTTTTCTTTTTCTTTTTATAACTTTTTTATAATTTTTTCCCCAATGAAACCTCTTTTAATAGATAAACACTTGTCCATAGGAATGTCCAGCATAAAGCCATTGAAGTTAGGAGCATGAAATTTAGGAAGTTATTTTTTGGGCATTAGAGGCCTACTAAAAACGGATTTCTCAAACTTTTAATTCGAAGTTTAATTTTAAAATATAATTTTAATGTGTTTTCATCAAAACATAACACAAACATAAGAAGAATGCGCCTAAAACTCAAATTCACTTTTCGGATGCTTTCAACCGCATGCCAGAGATTAATCCTAATACACTTGCCAACCATCACACGATAGAATCAGTAATAATGTTTATTCGCTCCTAAGGTTAATATTTTGTTAATTTTCTAAACCAATGCCATGCTACGCATTTTCTGGCAGTAGGCGAGAAAGTTTGGGAGAAACGCTCCCGCCGACTTATTTTCATTTTGGTTCTAACTATAGAGCTGACTTTTTTTGACTTCATAAGTTTGTTTCCGTTGTTTATGAAAACTAGGACTTCTTAAAGCAATTTCATTCCTTCGTTTTTTTTTTTTTTTTTTTTTGTCTTCTTTATTTTTCATTAATTCTCACACAGTATTGTTTAAAAGAAATGGAACAAATCTTGAATTATTGTATGTTTTCTTCCAAATCCACTTCCAAAAAGGGCATAAAACTCTATTATTTTTTTTCGAAGTTACTTTCTGTTTACGGCAAAATTTTACAATTCGGTTTCCATTTATATCCTTCTAATCGCATAGTTCATGCCATACATTCCCTGTACTCCTATGAATTACTAGCAATTTCAATACGAGATTTTCCTGAAGTTTTGAATTTTGCTTCCAATGGATGGTTCTGTTCAGTTAAATTGCTTTAAAGAATCTCAAACTTTAATTAGAAATTTCATTTCATTAGGGGAGTCGTGATTGTCATACCATAAAAGCATAACAATATCTAAAGCCGAAACGATCTCTAGAAAATTTAATTTAAATTTCCGCTCAACGGTTCATATTCCATCATCTGCTATTCCAGTGTGTTTATACAAATTTTCAAATTTCCTAACTCGATATTGATTTGTGTGAGATTTATTAAATACATATTTCCGGGAATATCCTGCAGAAGAAACAGATTTTCACTTTCTGACAAAACAGGTAATGTTTGTCTTTGATCCTGAAAACTATTCTGTGAGTTTTCGCAGGTGTTTCGCTTTGGACCTGTAAAATATTGTCACGCAGATGATCAAAATTGAATTCCCTCGCCAAACCCCTAAGGCGTTCCCTTGGATAGTGGTTTTTGGATGAGTAATAGATTTCCATTTCCTTGTAATCTTCTAGTGCCACTTTTGCTTTTATTTTATTTAAATAACCCGGGGCATTTTATTGATTCGCACTGTGTGTGTAAATAAAAATAAATGTCTTAAAATGAGTCCAATGTTTTGAAAATGTACAGATATGCAGATAAACAGATTCATTTACTTTTCTGCAAATAGATTTGCGTTTTCAAAATTGGGTGAAAATCAAACTATTGAAAAAGAAATCAATTTTTATTATTATTAACCAGCATTATCGCAGAGACATGTGAGAAGTTCGATTATTGGTTGATGTCAAGTACATCAATAAAAAAAATACTTTTATACTTTTATAATGAAACTTTTATCGGAATATAATAAGCTCAAAAGAATTGAATATGTAAATTTATATTTTGTATTAAAACTAAAAATTTAATTATTAATTAGGTTTTGAGTTTGTTGTAATGATGAAATGATGAGTTGTAATGTTGTAATGATGAAAAGTTTATTGAGCAGTGTTTTCTGCAAGATCTATATCAGCTTAAGGAAGACAATTTTGTGAATGCATTCTCTGCGAATAAACTTTTGTAAAAATAAATAACTAGAAATAATAAAAATAAATAAAAAGTATGCTACAATTTAAATGTTTTATTAAAATTGTATGTCTTTAACATTTTTTTAAAAATCTCTTTCCTACTTACAAGTGTAATTATCGATTCGCTAATACAATACTTTTTACTTTTATAGCTAGAATTTTCGTTACCTTAGAACTCCTTAAGTAAAAATCATCAAATCTTTAATTTTGAATGTCAGTTAATTGTTTTTTGAGATAAAAAAGCAGTAATATTATCATTTTTTTTTATTTAAGTTCTAAAAATAATAAATTCTTTGTATTGTAATTTTCAAATCGTATTATTTTTATAAAATTGAATATAATCTATTTTAAATTTTGCAATTTTTTCTGGTTTTTGAAAAATGAACGTCATTTCTGATGCTATTCATACTGTTTGTAGTGGAAATAGTTCTTAAGAGCAATTTGAGTTTTTTTAATGCAAGTTACAGTAATGATTTAGATTTTATCGTCCGTTAAATAAACCTAATTTTCTCGCATTTCTGAAATATATATGGCATTGTATGTATCATTGTACTTGAATATAGGGCGGAAAAAACGTGATGGATTCATTTTTAAATTTTATCAACATCCCATTGAATTTTCTTATTTGAGAAGCTCTTTCCTATGTAAAATGTTATTTTGAATAAAATTTCTCACTCAATTTAAAAGTAGTTCCTTTTAAAACATATACATTCGCAAACTTCTTTTTCCCCCTTGACTCCACTTTTGATCTCGCATCAACTACCACCGACTTCGACTGACATCATCTTGTACCAATTAATTCATTTTTTCACTTTGTTAACTCGATTGAAAGCCCTTTCATTACAATTTGATTTGCGCTTTCGTACAAATTAGTTACGCCCCTGTAGTCTTCATTAATCGAATAGGAATGGTAATTTTTCAACATTGCCTCTCTGTGGAAACTGTTCTAAATTTAGCTTGATTTAAAAGAGAAAAATTTTTCATTTGACTTTGCTGCTTTATTAATTACATGTCTTGTTGAATTTATTTGAGCTGCTTTGCAATTTTTGATACATCGGGAATTTTAGCTACCTTTCACTCTGTTCAAAATGTCTCCAAATGCTTTCATAAATTGATTTCCAATTTTTTTTAGTTACACGTTTTCAAATTCGAATTATTAATTTATGAGTTGATTATGGGATGGATTTCTCTTCAGCTTTCGAGTTTTGCTGAAAATTGTGATGTTAATAAAGAAATGCGTTACTCTCTTGTAACTATAAAGGGCAGGCATTCGAATGTTGCACAAGCATTTTAAAGAATGTTTTCGCATCGGCACTTTATTCAAATGAATAAAAGATTTGTTTTGCTAATCATTTTTGTTTCTATTAATCATGCACACGAATACTGGAAAGGGTTCTTTTTTATGTTTCTAATATGTTGCTGTGATTATTGGGGGGAAAAAGGCTTTAGAAGCTGTAAAACTAAATATACTTTGCTAAGACATATATATTTGATCTTAAAACAAACATGTACTTTTACAATAGCATAAGTAATGAATTTCTATTTAACTTCACAAATACTTTCTGTACTATATTTATGGGCCCTTAATACCTCTTTCAATTTTGAGATCAGAATTTGCATCGTATGCTTTAGTTCGTTGTTTATTTAATGTCGCTAATAATCTGATTAATAATCCAGGTACAGAATATTAATTTAAGAGATTTTATATATATCATTTGCGATCATATACATTGCGCCCTTTATGATAATCACCATATCAGTGATAGTTTGTTAATGAAGCCTCTGGATTGTTCGATCCACAATACCCAAAGTCTTCCTTTTAGGATCTAACCTAAATGTTTGTTGAACCTAACTGTTTCTAAACCTAACCTAATATTTCAAATGGTTGAAATGAACCTAACTATTTCAAATTAAAAGTTTCAAATGATGTTGGTTCCTCATAGCTGTTGCGAATGAAGAGGGATTTTTATATATTGTATTTAAATAATATATGATGCTTATTCTTCATGTATAAGCCACAATTGCTGTAGTTAGTCTGTTATCTTAACTACATTTGGAAATAAATTTTTACATAAAATAGATTAAAAACACATCAATTAAACTAAAATATATCCGTTAAATGTCAAAAGTTTTTGTTTTTTTTAGTGGGAGGTTTAGTTAAAAAGTATAAAACAAAAACCTTCTAACTTAGTTATTTATCAAATGATTTGTTCAATAGCTTGTAAATACTTTAAGAAATATATTATCTAGTTCCGGAACTAAAAAAATAAATTGTACTTCTATCCAATCTTAAATATTGGTATTCCTTTGATAAATAACGTAATTTTCTTTCATTTGCAGTGTAAAGAATTAAAACAACAAAAGAATATTTCAAAATGAGTAAATTGTTTATTCTGTAGTTGAAGAACTGCAGAATATATTGAAAAAATATGATGCTGAGAAATAAAATATATGCATTAGGCTTTAATTTATGAGGTGTTTTCCTAAGAAAATTCCACCAAAATTCAGAATTTGAGAAAATATAGCATTTGAAGAAGTAAAATTGCGATAAAAGGATATTATTCATAAATAACAATCAATACAGCTTCTCAAGGAATGAACACGAAAACAAAATTCAAATGATTTTATAAAAAAGACTGTTCCAAGCATTAAGAATATTAAATAATAATAAAAAAAAATAAACATTTATTTTTTTTTCAAAAAAAAAAAATCGACTTTTCAATTAGTCACTTACATTAAATGTAGAGACTTTACATTTCGCAATTTAAATATAAGTTTTTAAATGTTAAATAAAATGCATTATATCATGCTCTTTTTAATTTAGATATTTACTGATGACAAAGAATTCAATTAAATTTAGATGGCATATTTGAAGAAACTATTTGTGTAATCCTATTAGCATTTAGTTGATGGTATTATTTTGAATTAAAATGCGCATACTTGCTCTATTACAAAAAACGCGCTATTATTTGCAATGTTTTTGCTATCTTATTTATTTAAAAATTTATTTCTGAGCCTATATTCACTTGTATCAATATATGTAAATTGGAAGAAAAATAAAGACAAAAAATCAAATATTTCCTTTTTTTTAATAATTCTCATTCCTGAAAAAAATTGCAGGTTATTAAATACAAATTGATAGCTTCTCTATTTTTAATTATTCTCGTCTTTGCAATATTATTTTTAATATTCCTGTTGAATAGCGAATTTCTACTGACTCAAAAAAAAAAAAAAAAAAAAAAAAAAAACGTAATCGAAATATTTTCTTTTAAAATAGACACATTAGCTCAAATATATATTTATGCATTTGATTCGAAACGACGATATAAAATTAAATTGTGACTGCCTAATTTTAATTACCTATACAACTTGAGAAACAAATATCGAAGAGTACATCGCACAAAATCATTTTTTTTTCTATAAAGTCTCTTTACGAATTAGTAGTATTTCTAAATGCTTTTAAAAGTCCAATTGAAGAGTTTTTCGCAAAATTATCTAGTTCATCACTAAATGGCTTAGACATAAAAATGTAAAATAGTTGATGGTTAAATGCACCATTAAATGATTAGTGCCAGTAATCGAGCCATGAATTTTTAATAATCTATTTAGATCGATTTTATTCGCTTTGGGTCAGGAATTTTTTCCTTCTTTTGCCGCAAAGACCGAATGCAATTCACCAACTCGACATACTCTGGAACTCCAATAATATATCGATTTTGCATTTCACTGGAAAAAAAAAATGTTATTTTTAGTTTAACTCCTCATAACGTAAAAAAAAAAAAAAAAAAAAAAAGTGATACTTTCTATAAATCTTCTTTGACAAAAACTTTTCAGAAATCATTTAAGAGTTTAAGGTTTCGTTTTGTTACTTTAAAACTTACTTTGCTGTATTTTACTTTATAAAATTCGACAAAAGAATGTTGAAGTCCGATAATACTGGAGACATGCCCAAGTGGGAAAAGATGTGCTGTTTTGCCTCAATCGGGTTTTTCGGGAATCTCCCTGGAAACATTTTATACTTATAAAAGTATTTCACTGGTGAAGTTGCTTCGAATGGAATCTTTGTCACTTGAAAGCGAATTCATGGTGTATTTTCTTCATAGGAAATACTTTTGAACTTTTCTCTACGTGCCGCGCTTTCTCTTTGTGTGTTTTTTCTTTATGTTGACTTTTTTCGGGGGAGGAGGTGCATCTTTATGTTAAAAATTACAGAAAACTTCTGCTTTCTTTAAGGTATATTGAAATCAAATACGTATTGTGTTTTTGACAAATCTTCGATTCATTGCATGTATTCTTGTTGGAATAGAATTATTGTCTTGTCAGGAAATGTAAGCGCATAGATCGCTACTATATACTGTTTTAGGTTGACATCATTCCTTGGATCCCACGATCGTCATATATGACAAATGATAACCAAAGATTTTGAATTTTCAATTTCGTTCATTATGAACAGTGAAATGCTTTTCTGAAATAGT
The DNA here is from genome assembly GCF_947563725.1 of Argiope bruennichi. Lineage (NCBI taxonomy): Eukaryota > Metazoa > Arthropoda > Arachnida > Araneae > Araneidae > Argiope > Argiope bruennichi. The sequence goes on along the minus strand of NC_079163.1, from coordinate 103,986,488 downwards.
TTAATGTACATTAGAAAACATTATTCATACATGATATTCGTCATTAGCGCTACACCGAAATAAATTTGGTATTTATTCCTACTTAATGTCACATCTCAGCATGCACGATGTGCAGCTAAATGGCATGCGCGGTTGAGTTTGTCGCATGACTGAAGCATCGTTTGAGTCATTTCTGAAATTAATACTATTTCCTAATCAGACCTTTTTCTGATGAATAAACTTCAAAAATTTAGTAACTCTGATGTCAGTTATAAAGATAAATGCCATAAATAAAAAAGAAAAAAATCGTAGTCCAAGTGCTTTCCTTTTATATTAAACGTATGCATTCTTTTACCAAAATAATTCAAAAATCAGATATAATATTTCCCATTTTTAGTATAATAAATTAGAAAGGAGGAATTCTTATAATTTAAAAGATATTTTCTTAAGAAGGAATAAATTCTGAAACCACCATAAATATTCCTGCCCCCCCCCCTTCCCGATTACTTATTTTTCTGGTATCTTTATTATTTTTTTTATCTAAGATCGTTTATTGAAAAATGAATTTTTCAATATAGAATGCAACCATTAGCAGCCATGCTATTAAAAAATATCCTAATGAGCTTTGTTCGGTTCATTAGAGTCTCGATACGATTTATTACTGCATCATGTTGAGTTCTGAAAAAAAAATATTGGTTTCAAGATTTGAAAACTTTTTATATAAAGAACTATTTGACGCAATTTTTAAAAAGTTTTATTGAACTATTAAATATTATATTTAAAAACATAAAAATTAGACCATCTGTGGCAAAGGTTTAAGAAAGCAATTTTCCAACCAAAAATTGCCTCTTTCTATTTCAAAGTAACATAAAAGTCAAACCACGAATCTCAGGAGGCTTCAACGAATTGATTTTCAAATATCATGTTGATCGAGTCTGCATTTCAAGGACATGGGAGCCCTGAAGGATTTTCGATATGATTTCCGGTTGCAAAGCGAGGAGGGAAAAGTTCAGAAAAATTGTATTAGTTATAAAAAGCATAATTTAAGTAATGGTTAAGGAAATAAGTTTTCTAGCACTTTTCTGGTGAGCTCTTGGTTATGAAACGACGTATTTTGTGGTTTGATTAATGATTTTTATGTATTAGTGTTATGATTGTTGTAGAATACTTCAAAATTTCTGCAATTGTTGATTAAAACTAATTGAGCTTTCTTTTGTTTTCTTTTTTTTAATCAAAATATGTTTGTTAAAAAGTGTATCTATAAAAAAATATTTATTTATTTTTTTGTTTTATATCAATTTAAAGAATATCCATTTTACTATATCTTTAAGATTAACAGCGTCCATCATTGCTCTATTAATGTACTACAGAATGACATAGGTGATAAACATTGTATAGGAGAGAGATGGTTATAGATCTTATCCTTGGATGTGCTCTTTACAGATTTATTCAAAAACTTGTACACCGATTTAAGCTATAGTATTGAATTCCTGGTTATTTACGTTTTTCTGGTTTTTCTAAAAACGGAACGCATTTATATTTCATTCCTTTCTTAAATCTGCTGATAAAGCTACTTACCCCATCATACGAACTGAAATAGCTTCTAGTAAAAGTTTCTCGTCCCAAAAAATATGGATGAGAAGCTTCCAGTACGGTGGTTAGTTCTCGCTTTCATGTTGATAAAGTAATGGTTCGGAACATGCTACATTCATACCGGTGATTCGGCATACCTCCTATTGGAGGGGTTGTACCGTGGCTGGTGATGACCATTAGGTCTCAATCATAGGTCTCGCCAGAGTGTTGTCGCGAGGATGATGATCATTCAGTTACTCCGGACGCTGCGACAGGGCGGGGATAGTTCTTTTGTGGTTACTCCATCATACAGGCTAAGTAACACTTCTCCCTTGGTTATTACTTTGGTGCACCAGATTGCTTTCACCAGCAGAAGATGGCACACCTCATCTGTATAAGTCCTTAGCACCATAGCTACCGTAACTCTTGCCAATGGTTCGCCTAATGTATTCTTATTAGATTATCCCTGCTTTGATATCTCATAACCTTAATACAGAAGGAGTCATTTAATTAGGTAGTGAATGTGTAACACAGGCGATTCACGTATCATCCATGAACTAGACTAGATATACTAGACAAAGTAAAATTAGGACCACCACCAACTACTACGATTAACATAGTTAAATATGTATTCCATTTTTCAATTTATGTTAGTTCTATTGAAAACCAGCATCGTTATTTTAACTTTTAATCTGAAAACATGGGTGACATTTGCTTCAACAATTCACTTTCCTAACTTCTATATTAAATTAATTGAATGAATTATAGTTTAAATATGTTTGTCTAAAATCAAGACACCTTGCGAATGAATCATTTTCCCTTTCTTCCTCGAAATTATATTTCCGAAATCAATTTAAAACAGCTTGCTTAAAAATTAATCGACTTTTAAAAATAATAAATCTAACTAAAATTTTGCATTTTGAATTTAAATTTTGCTAATTCGAAATAATTATCTTATATAACGTCTTTATCCATCGTCTGCATGTATCTCAATCTGCATGGAGACAAATCTCTTATCTTATTATTTACCTTTTTAATTTTCAATTTAGTACAACTGTCATCCTAATGGCACAGTCTTTCTATTACTAAATCTTCTTAGATGGATAGTATATTTCATTGAAAGCAGCACTTTCAGAAAATGTGCTTTTGCTCTGTGGTTTAAATCCCGTAGAGTTTTGATAAATTCGGAAGCTTCTTTTACCGCAAAAGCAAATACGAACTAGTGGAAGATCCAATTTGCATGCTGGGATTGGCTGGGAGTGCTCATGCACGTGAGTTTTAAAGTGGTATTCTTATCAGAGCAGCTTCTCAACGATGGTCCCAAAAGTAAATATGTGAGGAGAATAGAAATCATATACTTCAATTTGAATATAGATATATATAATATTTTGCTTCTTAAAATCCCCGCGTCTTGTTAAATTCTACTGAAATTCTACATCAAAATATCGAAGAGAAAAGTAAATTCTCACCCCATTAGATGTACATACTATTTTAAAATTGCAACTCCGAGATAGAAATTGCTTGAAATATGAAACTCCTCTCCGTCAGTTTCAATCTAGGATGTTAGTAGTATTTGACACGTGGAAAAGCATGGAAGTTGAAATGAGTTTACGTTTTAGTGGGATTTTTTTCTTTTTTTTATGGCTTATAAATTTTCGAAATTTGTTTTTTAACATTTGTTTTTTAGATAGATATATATACATACACATATTCTTTAGAAGTTCTGTATTCCCCGATGAACATTTCACTCTTATTTTCGTGCCGTTTCTGTTGGTTTTATGTTATATTTTTAGACAACAATATTAGTTAATCATCTCCTGAAAATTTTATCGTCTTTAAACTATTTTCACTGCCTTTTCTTAATTGAGAACTAAAATGGTTAAATGTTGTTAGGGCCAAAAGCTGAAATCTTGGGAAATCGCAGGAAACTTTTTGCACTAATTGTAGAAAGATTTAAACTAGCGACCTCTTTATGCTCTCTTTCAAACTATTTAGAAGACTAGACACTTTTTATGTTTACCGTATTATAAAGCATTGCTTATTTGTCATTTTAAAGCAAAAAGATTTTTTTTTTTTTTTTTTTTTTTTTTACATTTAAAAAAAACTGAGTCTTTTTCACTTTCTCGGTTAAGAAATATACAAAGAAAAAAACGATTGTTGGGAAAATAACCTAAGAACACAATTAGACTGAAAATTGCTATCTAGCCTTTAATCAAATTTTAGATAAAATCTGTTATTGGAAAGTCTGCCCGCCTTGTATGTTTGAACAGAATAACTCAAAACCACTGAAAGTTAGAGAAATTTTGCATATGATTGTATTACTAGAATAAGTTAACTGTCTGTCCAAATGTATTTACAAAAGATAACGAGAAGTGTATTACTTTTCGTTATCTATAAGTGATGAATAAAGTGCAGAATGTCATAATTTTTAATTCTGCAGAAAACTCAATTTTTTTAAAAATTTGTTTGTACCAAACTAACTGTCAATTGTTTCTAAACTAATATTGTCACTCAAATTTTTTTAGTTTAAATGAGCATTCTATTTCCTTATATGGCTGCAGTAACTGAATTCTCAATATGATTTTAGATCTTGAAAGATGAAAATTTCGAAAAGGCACAATTTCATTGAAAAACAAACATGTGATCTTCGCACAATTTGTGACGTTAGGCTGCTTAGACTTGGAGATGAGTTCTCAAAATTGTTCTTATACTTGTATAACTGAAATTCAATTAAAATAATGCGCCGATGGAAGGAATTTTTAACGTTTTCATCTTTTTCTCTACATCCAAATGATAATTTATGAATGGGTTTTCGTTTATTATTATTATATTCACACGTTCATCTGGTATGTGAAATTTATTTTTTTCCTTCGAATTCTTAAGATTATCTTATGCCATGTCTCTTTCAATTCGAAACGAAGGCAACAAAAAAGTTTTATTAGACACATTATTACGAACGAAAATTGTCTCAAAAGTTTTTCTGAATAACAAATATCGATTCGATTTCATTTGCTACTGTCATTTCTTTGTGTTTTTTAATGTTTAACGCGCCGTATGTGAAGTAGCAGCTGTTTTGATTATAATACTTGGAAGATATTATTTTGCAAAATCATCTTATCAAATATTTTTTAACGAAAAAAATGTAGGAAATTTTAAATTGCATCTATTGCATAGAATTGATAATGATAGATTCTGAGAACGGTACATATGGAAAGGTGTTTAAAGGTGGTGATTTATTACTGCAAGCTGATATTTCACGATGCATTCATTCTTTGAATATTAATCCGTTGTTGGGCTCCGAATGCATACCTGCACAACTTTGTTACAGCGAAAAAATATTTATTATGTATTTTGATCATTATAATAGATAACTTCATATTTTTTTTATTGACTGAATCTTTTGAAATTCGTTATTTTATCTAATTTTTCTGGCTAGAGAAGTAAGGGAGGAATATGCTTTTAAAGCTTTCCAAAATCGATGGTTTTTGGCTGTAATGTGTACTTCCAGAAACCCTTCCATCGGAATACCATTTCCTTAGAAATATGGCGTATATTCTGTTCTTGTATTGATTTATCGAAAAATCATGTCTTCTGAATGATAGGTGACTGGAATTGCGTGCTTATACAAGAGATGTTGGATGCTTATGTTTGGAATTCCAGTCTTATTTATGCCCAAAAGAATTTGATAAATAGATTTTGAATCGCATTGAATTTTCGTGTTCGCCTGGATGGCTCGCAGTTTCATGCGTATCGTCATTGCTTCATTCAAAATCTAGTCTGGAACATTAATTTTGAAAAATATTTCAACAGAATTTCTTCTATCGAAATGTGTCTTAGAAATTATTCGAACATTCATGTGTCCATGTGTGTTTGAGACCTTATTTGAACATTAGTGCCCTTTATTATGCCCCCATTTATTTAATCGCTGTGGTCTTGTAGCAAATATTCGCTTTCAAAAGAATCCATTCATTCCGTAGAATCGCTTTTTCAAGATTCGGCATCACTGAAAATCCATCATTAACCCTTTGCGGTCGTATTAAATTTGGACGTAGGTGTCGTACTGGTCGGAATTAATTTCCGCTGAGCGAAAAGTGATACATAGTATGCTGGATTATGAAGGAATTTCATTCCTTTGAATTTATTTGAAAGAATTTATTCATTCTTTTGTAAACTTTGATACTGTAAACACAAAAAGATGTTTTAATGCAATGCTCGATTGTAAAAATTATAATTTATAATTCGACATTATGTGGTATCTTCTCCACTGTAGAGTCCTGATTTTCGATGGCAAATGTCGCAAAAATCATTCGTTTTGCGTCTTCCGCCCTTATTTATCTGTTGGAACAGACAACACAATCTTTACTTTTGACGTCTTCATAGTGTCGCAATATATATAATCTGCCATTAAGTCTCTCCTCTCTATCTAAAGACGATGGTCTTCCTGATCTCGACGAAACTGCATCCCGAAAATCAGTTTCGGTTTCATAGTATACTTCTTTCGGTAACTTTCTTTTTGCCATTTTGGAGTATTACTTTTGAAATATTTTAAAATGCCAAATTACACGAAAGCAATTTGTAAAATACTATTTCGAATTTTACGAAGTATCTCCCAAGACTGTCGATTTCTTTACATTCGAAGTGCAACTGACTCACTACGGCGTCTTGCATGGCGAGTCTATTGACATTAGGTTTCGTTATCACGAAGTGGTAGACGCACCGTATTGGTTCGTGAATAAGTTCCTTGGCCAATTCTCTTTTTTCATAGAAAGTACAAACTGATATATCCTAAATAAAGATTAAGACACGACGAATACAATATAAGTTGAGTATGTTTCTTTGTTGTGGTGGCTGAGAGGACATACGACCGGAACAATAAAATGCTTTGGTAGCTGAAAGTAGACATACGACCGCAAAGGGTTAATCTAAATTTTCTATAGATTAAATCCAGTTAAAGTCGTACTTCTTCAGCTGGTGCGGTGTAGTAGTTTGGGAAGATGGGTTGCTAATTCCGAAAGTCACTAATATGGGGTTTGCTTAATTAATCTAATGGTTACCTTATTAGTTCCATTAAAATGTGGAATCAGATGCAAAACAGTTTTCCGCACTTTACCTAGACTATGTGCGCATTAATATAATAGAAGCATCAAATAATATGCTGAGTACCTGGATAAACTATGTATAGTTAATTTTCAACAGTTTAGCAATGACAAGGATTCCGATTCAAGTGTTATCCTCTTTGTCTGAATATGGTTTAAATTTACAAAGCTTATTCCCAAACATTAATCTTTTACATCAAAATGAAGTGTTAATTTAACTAAGTTAAACTAAACATTGCATCATTAATATAGCATTAGTTATATCAAAAAAGAATAGTTAACATTCCTGTAAGCTAATCATACCCTCCTTGTTTAGAAGCTCGACGGGTTTAATCCCAGTGGCTTGTCTACTCTCAGTTAATTATTAGAAACAACGAGTCTTTATACATTTTTCAAACCTTAAGTCCAAAATGATATTAATTGTACGAATTATTGTACAGAATTCCGTCATACAATGACCATTTGCAGTACTATATAATGTTAGTTTATTAAATATTGTTAGATGTTTAATTTTAGTTAAGCGCTTACTATTATTCATCCATTTTAATCGATTCGCTGGGAATTAATTCAAGTGCGAGTTTTCACGGAGACTAGATATGTTCTCTATTTAAGCGGAAATTCCCGTTGCATTTTCTTTGATGAGGATGAAAGGATATTCGTCCTTGATTGTAGCCTGGGAAAAAGCTTGGTGGGTTCCGTTCAATTAGTAGCCACTTAACTGCGTGCTGTGAACTGTTGCTCTTTCCCAACTTTACATAGAGGTATAGACATTGTAGTTGCTCTCTTTAGTATTAATGGGAAATGGGAAGTTTCAGAACATTGTTTCGTGCTAGAAATGTCTGATTCTGTTAATAAATTCCTAATTCAGAAAAGTTCATTGATGATTAACATATTTAAAATAGTAGAACAGAGAGAACTTCTAATTTGTGAACATTTGCTAAAATGTATTAATAAATTAAGAATAATAAATGAGATAAAATAAATCTCATCTCTTTAAATTTTCTTATTCCATATTTAAAACTATCTTTATTTTAAAAAACACACCTTAAATAATGACATATTTTGTTGTTTCTCTCATATCTCCTGTATTATAAAATTGTAGGTACTCATCAAACACTTTTATTTAGCTTGGTTCATTTTTGTAAATATGAAATTTTGTCACTTTCACTTACTTCATGATATGCTAGAATTTTGGAAATTTTGTGCACTTGTGCGTTTTCGATAACAGTGCACCATTTTAACATTTTTAGAACTTGTAGCCGGGTGGGTGTGTTCAATCCAAGGAAAGATGCTTTCTTGTCTTTTTCTTATTTATTTTCGCAAACACACACACACATATAACAACACACATAGACGATGATCGCACATATATAAGGAAACATATAATATATACATTTAAAGGTAGAAATTGCCTCTAACAAAAAGCGAACGAATAATTCTTTTTGCCGCTAACAAAAGAGCGAGCGGTGCCTGCTTGCACCAGTTTCACACCAACTCTCAGGTTGAAGTGTTTACAATAAAAAGCTCTAATGCGCTTCCCTCATATTCCATATATGCAAATGGTCCAGAGCACACTCTATGTTCAGTATTAAATTTTACTGTATGAATAAGTATGCAAAAAATAAACAATACAAATAAAATAATGAAATGAAAAACAAAAATTACAAATAATGAAATCACATAAACAGAACTTATTCATCAATTAACAGATATATTTAATTACATTTTGGTTTTGTACCGGTGGTCTCACTTACTGGTGGTGGAGTTGAAGAAATAACTTATTTCAAAGTAGAAACTAATTAAAATTAAATAAATTATTTTTATTGTTCTAATAAAATCATTTTTTAAAAATACTTTTATTTTATTTTTTATGTATTTATTGTGCATATATCTGAATTCTTGAATAATTTAATCCATGAAATTTAGCGTTTAAAAATGCACATTTTTTCTGTTAAAGTATATAAAAAAGAGCATACTTTAAGTAAAATATATAAAATACTCAAAAAAATCCACTTTTGTCCAAAAATTATTGCTCATGAACTCAGTGTTAAAAATAGCAAAATATATAATTTAATACAATTTGCTGTTTTAATGGTTTTTAATCAGATTGTGAGGGTTGCCAAATTTTTCTATTTAGTGTTAATAATTTTTATGGTTAAATGCGTCATCACAGTGTTTCTGCTAATTAAATCCTTCCTGACACAATATGGTGGCGTGACCAAAGCTTAGAAATTTCTATTCGAAAGTAAATTGATATTAATGTTTCTATGAATAACCAGGAAAAGTCGCCAAAACGTCCATTAAAAGAGTTAGGCTATGAAGATTTTGTTTTTGTCCAATCGATATTTAATAGCCACTGGGCTGTAAAAGTTGAAGGTCAGTTTTGACTTTTCGATCCTTTTTAGAAAATTGTCACATAAAATGTAACGAAATGCTTCCTGCAATGACTGGACTTGGATCGATTTCAAATACTGGAACATTGCATCGATCACGGTTTTATATATATATATACATCCGTGAACGTCCCGTTATAGTTTCATTCGAATCGTCCTGGCTCTTTTTTGAATTTCATCAATTTTGTTTAAACGGCCACTTAAACACGATGGGGGGGGAGAAAAAAAAACGTCTTTTTCCTTTCTGACTGGATCCTCTTTTTTTGTTTTTCACATCATTCTTTATTTGATAACTTGCTGAACTTTTCCGTGATTTTTTAACTTTCACATCAAATAATATAATCGGATGATGGTACAGAATCATCCTGGTACAAAAGTGTTCATTAGAGCATTTAGATGAGTATTAATGTTTGCATTGGTATTATGAAAAAATGGCTATTCATTGTGCTGAAAGGTTCTGTTGGATTATGGCAAATTGGCATGCAATCTGAGAAATTCAGACTGAAATGGTTTTGCGTGATTTGTATTTTTGAATCTATATGTTTTTATTTCTTTAAAATTTGAATCTTTGCATTCGAAATACTGCTTGGATTCATTAATGTGTCTAATTAAGGCTCACTCCTAATCAATTCACTTTTTTTTTTTTTTTTTTTTTTTTTGGCTCTCGTTTTACGAAGCTCTCTGATCACATCGTACGACTATAGTCAGTGACATTTGATGTTAGCTTTACGGAAAAAAAAACTACACTCAGCTCATATTCTTAAGGCTTAGTGATACAATCTTGAATAGGGTCCTAGTGTTGAGAAATGATTATGTATGAGCATAATTATATTTTTAACTCGTGGAATTGGTATCTACGAAAATAAGACTATATTAAAAGCGAAAATGATAAAATGGGTGCAAAACTCTTTGTTGCCGCTTAGAAATTAATATTACGTCACTAACGGGCGATGCGATTGCTGATAACTTTCTACATACTGTTAACCTGAATAATTACGAGGACCATTCTTTTTCGGCCTCAAATGTTCTATTTAAAAAAAAGGATGAATAAAGAACAAAATGAATTTATTATTAAAAGGTTTTTACAAAAATGACTTGATCACCTTGAAAATTCAAGCATATCTTATCAGTGGACCAAGTTTTCGATCCCTTCTTCGAGGAACGTTGCCGCCCATAGTATAAGATGGACCTTTAGTATGAAAGTTCTTTTAAGGGAAGAATATGGAGCAAGAAAGTCTAAACAGTTTAGAATGTCTAAAAATTCCACCAAAGTAAATAATTTGACCTGCTGGTCTGCCAGCTCGTTACCCGTGTTTCTAGCATCTTCCATTTCTTTCGAACGATGTGATCAGTTCGTTAAACAATATCTTCGGTTTCAACATACTTGTACTCTTGTCTCTCTTTATCAAGAACGTGGCTTAGACCCGAGAATTTCACCTTTCCTGAAATGAAGAACTGGCTAGGAGGCCAAAGCTTCCAGGCTAATATTAGAACTTTAGAGGAGCATAATTAATTATAACAAATCAACTTCAACTTAAGAAGTCACCAAAGGAAGAAACTAAAAAAGTAATACTTTATTACATTATTTAATCATTGCATCCCTTCTTAACGAATCACCTATTGGACTTTCAAGTCTTATACGGGTATCGAACCTGAGCAACACTTAATATATTGACAATGGTATTGATTATACGTAAATGGAGTATTTCAATGGCGATACTTTAAATGATTCTTACTTTTTAGAGTTACTTATTAGAGTGCAAATGGTTAATATATCTCATATCGGAACTGTATGCTGTAACACTTTAATCTATATTTTTTAAAAAGCAAGTTTACTCGCAATAAAAGACTATAAAATAGGGAATCTTAAAAAGAAAATAAGTTGGAAAAAAAATTAGATTTCTCTTTAACCTTATATTCATTTTTCATCGCAATTGTAAACGATCTAGAAGTAAATAAAAATAATATGATAAATTGGACAGGGTTTCCGATGTCTGAATATTTTTATTATTACGATAAGTAACAGTTACGATACATCATCACAATTGTTCAGTGGAAGGAAATTCTTCGTGAAGAGCTACATTAGAGCAGTTGCGTTCATATAGGGGATCTGTATTGCAAGCTTATCTTTCATAACACACTGTGTTTATGTGTGAATGAAGTTTAAAAAGAATTTTGAAAATTAAAACATGCTTACTTGTTCTGAAATCATTTTTTATTTACTCATTTTAATCTATTTCGAGACAAATGACATTTATTTAAAATTGAAATAGAGACTTTGACTTTACTGTTTCATAATTAATGTTAAGCCTTTTGCAGTTGACACTTGTAATTGTAATGCCATGCATCGATTAAAAGAACAATAAAAATACTTTGTTAGTACCAAAAATTAAATTTTCCAAAACACAGCAAAGCACTGTATTTTAAGAGAAAATGAACTGTTCACGTCAAAATGGATCTAAGCTAACAAAGCTTTATTAGCATTCTATTCATTGAGAAATAAAATTAAAAGTAAAATAAAGTTTTAAGCAGCGTTGTCTCTGATTACTTTACACTTTAATTGTAAACGATTGTGTTTATTTGTATGCGTGTTAATTTATGATATATTGCACGGCTTTCCTCATCTCACATACACTGTCGTACGATATAATGGTGTTAGGTTTTATTAATGAAAATAAATTTTTACGCATATTCTAGTCAGAGCAGAACTATGAGCAATGCCCCATGTCCGCTTTTATATTTTTATTCGCTTTTCTTTCACTGTATGTGGCTGATTTAATTAATGAAACTGATCAAGACTTTCAAAATGAAGCTTTAAAGGCTGGATATTTTATACGGGTGGCTTAAAATTATTAGAGAGGTTGTGTTTCGAAACTTTAATTAGTAAAATTGAAATGCTAATATTGCTCTCTTTTCCTTTAAATTGATTAAATAATCTATTCAGTGTCATCGTGAAACGTGACTTGAATAAAACTTAGAACGCTGTTAAATTAGCCATTGTTGCTTTCGGAACGCGAGCAATTCTTTTATCTCTGTAATTCAATTCAGTTTTATATTTCCAGTTTTTTGTTAATCTATTGTAAGATTATTTGTTGATCGAAATATTTTGGAACGGGAGCTCTGAATATCATCTAATGAAATGCCTTCGATTTGATTGTTTAACGACTTTCGTGGTAGTGATTTGAAATATTCCTTAATTTTATTTCCGATTGCGATTGTGTATTTGTTTATTTCTTTTCCATTAAAAATTGTTGTTAAAAGTTTGATGCATTTTTTTTTTAATTACAAAGATTGTCTGACCACATAAATTACTCATTGAGTGTTTAAAAATAACGACTTATATACTAATTTTACGTTATGTGACTCTAAAATCTTGTCGTTAAAAGTCCGAAAATATGTCGCAATTTTCTAACTACCTGCGAAAAAACATCATGTAGAAAATTCAGCAAAGAAAAAAAAAAAAAAAAAAGAACTTGCAGCTTCTGCATTCATCAGATATAAAAATTTACCTGTGCGTTCTCGCTAGCTGGGAATTCGTTAATAATCAGTGAAGCTGAAGAATCCTATGTTATCCAAAAAAATATTTATTGAAACTATTGACTCTATTGCTGCTATTCATAACACTGTGGTTTTATATATGTTCGGCTATAATTTTCTTGTTGTACCCTTTTTTACGAACTGTTGTCATTGACTATAATTTTATAGTTTTATTATATTTCATTTGTTAGTTTTATTTATTCTTTTTTATTGATTTCCTGCTTGTGTTAAAATATCTATGCTTCTAGGGTTTACAAATACATTATTCTTACCAGTCATTTAACAGACTTAACACAACTCCAGTCATACCACTAATGAGAAGAACTAGCTTACTAAAAGCATTTATTAAAATTGCCTTACCTTAGTAAAACATTATAGTTTATGACATTAATTAGTTGTTTAGTAGCTTAATTATTAAATATCTAATCAATTATAAGATAGCTGCTTTTGTTTCTCTTCTTTTTGAGGAAGGAAATTAATTGCGTTTTTATTTATTATTTTTTACAGTTCATCGAGAAGTTCCAGGAGGTGAAGGAGGCCACTCGGCAAGCTGCACAGCAAAAAGCCCAACAGCAGACGAACGGTAGCGCTTCTACGCCTGTTACGTCGGCCAGCGCGTCCCCATGCAGTAGCCGCAGCGTCCCAACTCCGCCTGTCCCGTCCCAGACACCTACTTCTGAGAGTGGTGGCGCCGAGGACTGCGTCAATATACCTCCCAACCAAATAGACCATGTGGTGAGCAGTCTCCCCTCCAATGTCAATGACATTGCCAATACTCTCAAATCATCCCTCGTCGCACATCAAAGAAGCCAAAGCTTGTCTGGTCTACAAGCCAGCAAAGTAGGTGGCTTAATCCAAATCCCACGCATTCTGTCTATGCTTTCATTTAGAACTATCAAAATCTTGCTTAAGCCCTTGAATTGCACTAGATGGCTTAGTGAATTGCATAATAGCCTTTGGTAGAATGGGTTTAAATCTATAAGCATTCATGCTGTACTTGGAAAATGACATTGGGTTATTCTTAAAATTTTTCTTCGTAAGTTTTCTTTCAAGGCCCTTGCATTATGTAAACTGGACTTTCAGACAACTGTAGGTAAACATGTAATTAAACATGTAAGGTATTCAGCAAAATCTACTACAGTAAAGGCCCTTGTTTGCTTTTATTATTATTATTTGGTCTGTTCTCAATTAAATGAAAGGTAATAAACTGCAACTTCTGTGCGACCTTTCGATCATTATGCTCTTGAGGGTTTTAATACTCTTTCCGTAGATCTTTGGGGAAATGATGCAATTATGTTCTGTTTATCGAAACTTTCAAAGAACGTTAAAAGGTAAAAACAATACAATATCAAATCCCAGGAAACACACATACACAACTGATTTATTTATTTAAAATCCATTTTTAGAAACTTGCGAAATGAACAATGAGAGCGTGATTAATATTAAATATGAATTAATTTTATATTTAGCACAAACATGATTTTGAAGCGAATTACTAGTTAGTCGTCTCAAATTTGATGTAATAATATTTACTAATAAATTACCAATAGATAAAAAAATTATTATTACCTTGATATTCTTAAACTGCTTGTTAATTAATTCAGAGTTTTTGAAACAAATACCTGGTTCGATCCGTTTTCAGATAAACACAATTTTTCTTTTGTAATTTGGGCTAAAAAAAATTTTTTCTCTTTTTCATCTAAAATTTGTATTTGCACATATATATTTATTAGACAACCACACGCTCAAATAAAATATTGTTTAATTATAAATGGGGGGAAGCATTATTATAGTTCTTTGATAATCTTTTATAAAATATTTTAACTATGGTGAAATTTTTTAATTATTTATTCTTAGTAGTAATGAATAAAATTTATAAAAAAAAATTTTCAAAAACACACTTTTATTAATGTACTAAAATTAGAAATTTTTAAATTATTTTCTAGTTTTAATTTATAATTATTTATGTGCAATTCATTATTATAAGTATTATGCTGTCATTTATTGAAATACACTTGACCAGGAGACGCCGTGTTATGGATTCAAAATATAATCAGATTAATGAATAAATTAACAGTTTGACTTTGAAAATATAAAAATAGCATAGAGACATCAAGTCTATATAAAATTTCATAACTCTTAATTCATCTGAGATTGAGTAAAAAAATCAGTTATAAAATTTCTTCTTTACAAACATGAAACACGTCAAGTTAGATAAAAGTGTTTTAAAAAATAGTAAAAAAAAAAAAGAAACCATAATTTAAAGTTCCATATAAGGGGTTGAGAAATTTTCTCTTATTTACGTATCTGTAGAATTATTACTAAAATATCCAGTATAAAACCATATTTGTGTTTCCGAAAATGATTTCATTAAAAATAATCTTACTGCATTTTCTTTTGCGTTGTACCTTGATCGCCAGTAGAAATTAAATTTGCTTTATGAAATATTTTGACGTTGAGCATCCCGATTCTTGATTAAAATTGATCTGAAAATTCTTGAGTTTATGTTTTAGTTCGTAAAACATATGTGTTACACAAAAATCAATGTTTTCATTATAAACTTATGCCATAAAATAAATTAACACAACTTCGAAACAAATTTTGAGTGGAATGAAAGTCACCCTGATTTAACATTTAAATCATTTGCATTTCAACTTTATTTTCATAGTAATTTTAGATTTTAATTTAAACAAATAATAAAGTTTTTCCTAATACGATATGCGCATATTCAGTTCTAGGCCTTGAATCATTCACAAGAATTTAAAATAAGTAGCTATTATGTACTTAAAAAGTACAATATTGCTTTAATTAGTAGCGGGTGGTGATGGCTTGGGTTTGGACATGTAACTCTCCATATTATCTTTCTTTCTTATCATTTCCTCGGGGGAAACATTTTCTTCTACCTAATCCTTCTTTAGTTAGCTTGTATACTACATAATTGTTCCTATCTCTTTATCTACCGGATGCTCTTGCTGTAAGCAGTGACTTATTGGTGGATTAGTTTACTTAGTCCGCCAATTAGCGTTTCCAGTAGATAACAGAAGTCTTCGTTACGACACCTATTTGTGTACTCCGCTCTAGATGAGCTAATTTGGACTGTGGTGAACCAAAAGAGGACTTGATCCAAACAAATTGCTCTCTAATGCTACTTGCTCCTACGCCACTTTTGTTATTCACATTTTATTTCTGAATTGATTTAGTGGGGTGCTTTTCTTTGCACTTAGTTGTGAGATGAAGAAATTATTACCTGTCATTTGTTTGAATGCAGAAATGATGCAGTCTCATTTTTTTTTTATTTGACTGTAATTTTTAATTGAATAAACTTTCCATGAGAAAAATGATACAAAAAATTCCTTTTTATTTAGTAGCCTTCTCACTTTTTACATTTCTTATTTTTAACTGTTCATTCCTAATCAGCTGTTAATTTTTAAGCCTTTAGAAAACCATTTTGTGGGTTGGTTATTTTTTTGTGGTTTATGCTATACTAAACGACACTTAATTTATTTCCTATACATCGATTTTGAATAAAAGACTTTTTGAGATGCCTGAATAACTAGCCATCATTAGATCTAACATGTTTTGGATGCAAGCTGACTTGCAAACTGACCCAAATTCGTATCACACACGAAGCGAAACCTTTGAGGACCCTGCATGAATGCAGTGTAATAAATTTCCCCAAAGAGCTCAATCGAACCACCATTTATCTAAATGACTCTAATTAACTCTGTCGATTCCGGCGGCTATTTTTCTACCAATGCTATGTTTGCATCATTTTCTCGGTGTTATATGCTTATGCAATCTTTACTATTAAGCCTTTTCCCTTCAGAGGTTTGATTTTTGGTAACTACTACTGTAAATGGAAATTAAAAGGACCATATTCAAACTCACTATGTTTATAATCTTATTGAATACCTCCAATTTTGGTAACTTGATTCACCAGATTTTGAATTGGCTAAATCAAAAAGAAAAATAATAAACTGGTTGGTCGTGGAAAAGCTTAAAAAATTATTTCTTTATTAACTTTAATTTTGCTTTTGCCAAAAGAGTTTGTTCACTTTTAATATTTACTTCAGTTTAACTGTTGATAATATAAATTTTAGTTAGTGTACATTTCAAGCAACTCTTACATTAAGAGCATCATTACTGCACTATTGCTCTAAACAATCTCTAATGAATGCCTGTTAATTAAAAATTGTAACAAGAATTTTCCAAACGCCACCTTCATTCGTGTCTTATAAATCCTATTAAATACTTCATCTACTTATTACTAATAATTCGTATACTGTTTATTGCAACTACTTAACCGAGCAACATTATAATAAAGTACTGTCAAAACTTGCAAAGTATTTCCCCTCCTTATTAGATTCAAGAACCCTGAATTAATGTGGAGCCATCTATTTTTGTTCTTATTTGCAGTTGTAAGTAATTCAGCGAAATCAACTTGTTCGGCATGCAGTGCAGAGACCTTCCTTTTCCACCATTGTCAGTGCTATTCTCAATCCTTCGAAGTATATAATAGCTGACTTCTGGATAAAGAGTGTGCGGTCCCTGGTGCGATTGAATTGTTTCATAATTAATTCCACATAATGCCACGGTTGTTTGCGCTTGCCGTATTAAACTTTGTTTTGGTATTCAGCTCCAATCTCTTCAAGTGCTGCGAATAACTGAGTTCTGTGTTCTCTCTCGCCTGTGTTCTCTTCAGACCTTGTGCCGTATCACCTCTAATTGAAAATTAGAGTCCATATTCAGGGAGAGTGCTCGTCAACATTAAAAGGGGATTTGGGCTTATTAAGCTGGAAGCTATTATTTTGAAGCATACGCCTGCTTGCCAAATTGGAACTCTTGCGAATAACTTCTTCGCTGCAGATAATTCCTATGCTCTTATTAATGTTTTGCCATTCTTTAATGTGTAGGTGCCCGTGAAATATAAAATAATGATTTCGTTCAATAGAAATGAATTGCAGTGGGAAGTTTAGTATTTGAATGTTTCTGAAGCAATTTATGTGGGCTCTAGGTTAAAAATGAATCTTTGGAGACATCTCTATTCATTTCAGCCCCTTAGCGAATAAATAATTTTCTCAGTTACTAGAAAATTACAGATCTATTCCCTTTGGAGATTTAGTGAGTCTCAGGTTAATAAAGTTCAGTCTCACAAATAATGGATTCCACGGTGCAGAATTTAATAAATAGCATCAAAAATGCATTTTATTTATTAAATTAATCAAATTTTAAATGTTAAAAATGTTGTAGATTATATCATATGTATAAGGAGAAAAAAGAGTGATTCATCCCTTTTTCTATTGAAAATCTCAGGAGTGTATCGGATTACATGTAATCAATGTCTGAAAACTCGAACTTCCTTATTCTAGCTTGAAAGTTTGGAGACTACAGTTTAAAATATGTGTATCTGAGCACAAAGTTTTTGTGAAAGTTCGAAGACACTGAATGAAGTCTGGGGAAATATTGAGTTAGTTTTTTTTTTTTTTAATTAATAAGTTTGTAGTGGACAGAATTAATCAAATTTTAACATTTAAATTTAAAATGTTAAGTTAGTTTTAAATTAGATGTTATTTTTTTAATGCAAATCAGATATTTGTGCTAATAATGAAAATATTTTCTTTTATCTCTGTAATATTGCTAAAAATAATCAAAATTATCCTTATAACATCACAAAATTATACATGATAAATGACGTTAAAAATGTCAAAGAGATTGTGATAATTTTCAATTAATAATGTTACCTATAAGGTTTTAAAATGTTCCTCTTATCTAAAATTCCTCTTATCTAAAATCTTATTTTAAGTTAAATTTAAAAGCACTGGGAATATTGTAGTAAGTTATACAGAAAAAATACACAGTTTTATTGTTTCTGTTGTTGGTAGTAGCTTTCATTGAGGTTTTAAAGCATAACCATTATGTCCTCATTGGTATGAAATCGATTTTTTTTTTTTTTCTTTAATTCATCCAGAATGAATTCCCCACTTATTAGCAATCATTCTTTCTCAATCCGTATGATTCTCTGTACTTTGTCAAAAAGAACTTTCTTCCCATGATAATTTTTCTTGCTCATATTAAATCGTAAGTATCTACTTAGCTTCGGATTGCAGTACATTTCTATTTCTTTCTATACATCTTATATATTTTGTTTTTATTGGTTATCATATGTTTGAGAAGGAAGGAAGTATCTAATAAATGTATGGCAATATTGAATAACTTATAGCATGATCCTGCCTCTGTCATTCTTTATGACCCTTGGGAATTTTGCAGAAATATCTAGGAATGGTCTCCAGCTCCCTAATTTCGTTAATTTAATAGTTCGGAAAGCATTTTGAGGAGTTTTTTATGTTTATCATTTATTTCACCAAACTACTCGATGACAACTTGTAATGAGTTTTTTGTTGTTTATACGTTTTCTAAATGAGCTATGCGACTGCTGTTTTTTACCTTTTATTTGTTTTGATGTTTTTAAATTTATTGCCATGTATTGAGAAGTAATAGATTTATGGACGCATGATATGTGTAATTTTTATTATTCTGTTATTCTCATCGAAGAAACCAAACTCCAAGAAACATTCATTAAATCTCAAAAATCCTAAATAACTCGATTTTATTTTCATTTTTTTCATTATGAAAGTCTGTTTCATATTTCCCTGAATCCCTTTCGCAAGAAGAACAGAATAATTTTTTTTCCCCCGATTTTCGCTTTTGAAATCAAATTTTGCTGTTTATAATCCAGAACTGAGTTTTTAGCTTCCATGAAATTTGAGTCGAATTATTATTGAGTTGAATTATTTTTAGTTACAACTGCACGATAGCCACGTATTCTTTTAGTATTTAATATTAACCTCTGCTTTGTCCAGAAAAAAATAGCAAGTTGAAATGGATTGAGGAACAAACAAAAAAAGGTCGCATCTCGAATTTCATGAAGTTCTTTAGTTATTGTCATTTTTAAGAAGTTAGTTCAGCATAAGTGCATTTTAATGGTTTTGTCTGCTTTGATATTTTATTCTAGTGTGTGAGCACTAGACGCAGTTTTCCTTGAAGATTCATCTAAAAAGATATATTTTAGTATTAATTGAATTGAAATACTGAACGATATAAGTAACAGCCAACTAAATGAAATGAGAGAGGGGAAAAAAAGGTTCTATTTGGTGGAGCGTTTTTTCCGTACTGTTCAAAAATTTTCTACATCAATAAAAGAAAGAAGATAATTACGATTCTTGTGTAAAAATTACATTCAGTAATTCTTTATGCATTTCATAACAAAACTGCAAATGAATTCAAAACTAAACATTAACCGTCATGAAAGGTTAAACACATTTTTTATCTTGGAAGATGGATGTTTGACTTCTTGCGTGGCAAGACATTAAATTAACTTAAAGAAAAGCAAAGAGAAAAAACTCATAATTCACATATTTTAACAACATAAGAGATCATTATTAAATCTCTCAGTGGAAAGTTTTTTTCTCTGATGATCTCTTAGATGGGTTTTCTCAAAGACAATTTATTCTTCCGTTCGCTTTTTTTTTTCCCCTTCTTTTTTTTTTTTTTTTTTTTTTTTACCTTGTAGTTCTAACGTGCTTAAAATCTCGCATTTTATGAAAATGGTTAATATCGGTTTTTATTCGAAACGTGGCTTTAACGTTTACTGCTGTCGAGATGCACTTAGTGTTCAGTTTGCATTCGTTCGAATAAAATGGGTCCATAACACAGTTCCTGTATCTGTTTTCTGCTGGTATTTTTAATGTGTATGAAAGGCTAAATCCAATTTTGTCCTAATCGTTTCCCTGATTGTTCTTCAAATCGTACATTTTGGGAGATGCTTTTATCTTTTAGTTGATTTTGGCAAAACTCCAATCAAAACTGCGTGTTTTTATTTCCGCCACAGTCTATTATTGGACTTGAAGTAAATGGATTTTTGCGTTATCTGCCCTGTTATCGCTTTGAATATGAAGCAGAATAATTACTTTTTCAGCTCCTTCTGGCCCGTTTGGAAAATGATTGCCACAATTCGGGTGATATTTGACTGAGGCGGTTGTGAGATTGTGTGAGCGGTTATTTCACATCCACTGCCGAGTAACGAATGCGCAAAAGATACATTGATCGAAACGAAAGTTAAATTTATCTTTGTCTCGGTATGCGTATAAATCGGTATGCGCGAAAAATAAATGCGAATGAATCTAAAAGAAATGATGAAACAAATCTTATCCTTTATGTCGGAAAGTTACTGCCACCCACCCCCCTCCAGCATTCTTTGTGAATGTTTTGAAGTTAATGATTGGGCCATGAAAAGAACTCTTGACGGAATTTGTTTATAGCGGATACTGCGTCTTGAAAAATCCGAATGCGCTGAATTGATTGCGTTTGTTTTTTGAGTGGGTTTCTTTTTATGCATGGAATATCCGGAGATTTTCAGTATGAAAAAAACTTTAATGACTCCGTTTTTTGAATACAAAAACCCATTCAATTATTTGATAGTTCAGTCAAATGTGGTTTTCTTCTCCACTAGTTCTTTATTCGTTGGATGATTTATTCCCGCATTAATGCTCATAAATAGATTTTTAATTTTTTTTATTTTTGTCGTTTCTTTCCTCTCTCTCTCTCTCTTCTCCCCTGATTTCTCCTGATTCTACGATACTTTCCCTTGATATATGAGCTTATGTAGAAATTTTTTTAATTAATTTGAGTATATATGTGATTTTTTAGATCAAATTTCCCCGTTTTCCCTCCCCTCTACATCCTAGTTCCTCTATATGTATTTTTTTATTAATTTAATCTAATGTATATAAGCAGCTTTAAATCGAAGTTTCTGATAAATTGACGAAACATTTAATTACAGATCCCTTTCGACTGAATCGGTTTCAGTATTTCCGTATAAAAAAATTTAATATACCACGTTTTTGAAATGGACTAAAAAAAATATAATTATTTCTCGTAGGTTTATACAGATTAATAATCCAATATAGATTGCTCTGAAAATGTGTAATTCTGAATTCCAAAAATTCTTAATCAGAACAATCGTACGGGGTTAGAAATATTTTTTTCATTTAATTGAGGTTTTTTTTAGTCTTGTGGGGGCGAAATTTTGCAATGGACTTAAAACTAACGATGAACTACAAATACCGATGACAAAATTTATACCAAAGAATACCATATATTTGACAAGAATTCATAACCTCATACAGATTGTTCTGATTTTGAATTTTTAGAATTGTCAACCATTCTGAGCTATAATGCCAAACTCTATAGCTCATCGGTAAATTAGTTTAAAAACGATTGCAAAATTTCTACTGAGCTGAGAGCAAAGAAAACGAAACAATAAAAAACATATTTAAAACCCAAGATGTAACTTAAGGCAGTTTTAAACGCAATAATGTAGAAAAAATAAAACCTTTTGAATACTATCTGAATAATATTTAATTATAGAATTAGACATTTTTTTAATTATAAAACATTTTTTTTTTAATTTTTTTAAACAACAAAATATAAAAGAAAATTTCTTGAAACGATATTTGATTATAATTTGGTTTTGTTCGAGGGCACAATCCTTGTCAATTAAATGAACGCATGAAATTAAAATAATCAGAAAATATCGTGAAAAAATTTATATCGAAGTTTCGGAGTCCCGTATTTTTGAGGGACACTAGGGAGTTGACTGTTTGAATATCCGACCTTTGTTAGACGATAACATCTTCACCTCTGCGCATCTTTTCTTTGTTTATTTCACCATGGAAAAAAATTGAACAATGCCTGTCCAGTAATGCGCTGTCTTATTTTTCTTATATCACTGAAAGGCATTTTTTTTTTTTTTTCCTTATATAATATATGCCATTTATCTCTTTGTACGACTTTTTCCAATACATATATGTTAATGCAAAAAGGAAAACGATCTTTTGTTTTCAATAAATGTTGTATGTTTCAAATTAAATTAGTTCTCCATTGTTATGTCGATAACCGTCACTGTTCCATTAACTCTTTGTGAAATCAATTAATCTCGTGTAATTTCAGAAGGAATCATCAATGCTACTAATTAATCAGTTAAGCGATTGGAGAAATTCGGAATGATCAAACAAACCACTGGTTGGTGTGACTTAAGATTAAGAAACGCATTATAATAGGTGGGTTATGAAAATAATCCTTTTAAAATTCATTCGAGTTATTTTTAATGTCCTGCAAGGCTATGTCAATGGTATTAAAAGTCTCAGAACCACTATTTGGCTCATATCCTCTAACGACACCATTTGCATTAAATTTTCTTCCAAATTTACATCTGAAAAACTTGATAAAGTAGAATTTAAGGAGTAAATGCTTTCGAGATAATATATATATATATATTCATCGTGTGTTTTTATGTCTATATTTTGAATCTACGAAATTCTAGCTGCAAACGAAAATGGTAAAAGTAACATAATGCTACTGATAGAAGTGAGGTTCGTCCAAAAGTGAGTCGGATTTATTAATATCAAAGGTAATGCTAATGGCGTATGTATTTATTTGGATTGATTCTATGCTATTGATGTAACATGCAAATTCCATCCCGACTTCCCCCCATCATGTTCTAAGGCATTTAAATTGCATGTTATCTCAATTACGGATTCATTAGGCGTGGACCAGCGTGATGTGCGACAGGCAAGCTTGTTTGCTTCTCTAGTTTGGAATTCATGCTAATCTATTGGTGATGGATAAATAAAGCTGAAACAAAACAAAACTTGGAAAACAATTCGATGTCTAGGTAATATTGAGAAAGCTGAGTATGATATGAGAGTAAGGCTGTAAAAACTTTCTTTAGTGAAAGTTGTGCTTGTGAAATGTTTTAAATGCATGTCAATTTTTGTTTGTTCGCATTCATTAAAAAAATACTTTCAGCTCACTTTACGAATTAATTTAAATGTAGTGTATGCGATTGAAAGCTAAACATTATTATTATGTTAGGACAATAGGTTCTACAATTTTGTATAAAAGTATAAAACTGTAAAAGTGTTGAAATCCAGACTTCAGTATGTTCAATTTGTTCTTTTATGTTTCTATTTTATCTCCCCCCCCCAAAAAAAAAAACTTAGCATTTTTTTATTTTTTTTATTCACTGGAATGTGCTTTGATTTTGATTCACTTGATGGATATAATATTGTCATAAGTTTTCAACTGCATCTCAATATGTTCTGATTTTTCTTAAAGAAAGGTATTTTTGATACCATGATCTTATAATCACATTATAATGTTTCCGAAAAACAGTGGCGTAGCCTGCACTTAAATGAATCGATTTCAGTGTAAGATCATTCTGAGGGGACTTTTTTGATAAATTTCGCTTAAGCCCCCTTTTAAGGTTGTCACTTGGTATAATGTTATCACATTTTTCGGCCATAGTTGTGTTTGTTAAAAAAAAAATTTGAATTTTCGAAATTTGTAGGAAATCTGTAAAGTAATTTGAATTTCTGTAGCATATAAACTATTCATCCGTTTCACTTTGACATCGATGAACATGGTCTTATAATAAAATCATGAGCATGAAAGACAGTTATAATTTTGATTAGGATATATTTTATCATTCTTTTCTTTTTAGAAAATAAAAAAAGATGTTCTACCTATGCGTTTCGTCGTTTATTTGTATCATTCCGTTCATTACAGCTTATTACCTCATTGAACTTTCCAGATACATTGTTCCGTATCTTAGATATCTTAAAGAATGAAAGTATAATTGTTTGCATCGCTCTTCTTTATTGCCTGCGTTTTATTGCGTTAGGAAAATCTTGTTTGTTAAATTCTTCGCTGTATTTGGTCGGAAATCTTCTGATTAATCGAATAATTGCTTCACTGAAAATGCCCCTGGAACAATACTTAATCTTTCTATTATATCATTTGCTATATTGGATTCTTACATTTCTCAATCGTACTTGAGGCACAATAAGAGCATCTATTTGGAAAATAATGTTAATTCCCCTTGTTTGAAACACTGGCATCTTTTCTTGCTCTATCAAGCGTAGTAATCCTCTTCAAATTGCGTAATACTTAGAGAAAATCCATTGTGAGGATTTCTGATTCGAAGGTTACAGAACTATTCTGGAAAGTAGATGAAATGACTTGGATTTGTCTGATAAGATAAAGTATTAGGTTTCATTTTCAGAATTGTTAATCTGCTCATTATGAGTTATAAGAATAATAACTTTTTTAAATGACGTAATTTCAATAAATAGAGCTCTTGATGTAGAGGAAAATTTCAAGCTTGCAACTAGCTTTATCATTTTCACTGATAAAGAAAGTTCCATGTAAAAGAAACATTGTTTGTTGAAAAGCTTTACTATTGAATATCTGATTTATCTTTATTTTACTGTCCTATAGAGAATTTTTACTATAAAGTGAAATTAATTGACGTCGGCTGAGTGTTTTTAAGTGTATAAGGTTTTAATAAAGAATATAAAAAAGCATAAAAAGAAATGTTTATATTTTGTATCATTAAATAATTTGATATAGCTTATTCCTTTTTAGAGTCGCTTTCATTTAATTCCATGCAGTGTAAATATTTTACTGTTTATTTTACTTCATCTTCTTAATTCTTATCAACGCGTTACAAAATATCGAGAATTGGTTACAAAATAAGTTTGAATATACCCGAATATGATTGCTGGAACTTCATTATTTGTTTTATTAATCTATACGTTTTACTCGCAGTTGTTAACTAATTCTCGCATTCTTTATTATTGTTCTTTTCAGTTTCAGATTATTTTCAGCTTTTAGTATAATTCTATCTTAATCCGAATTGCCTAAGTTCGGAATTAGTTTTCCGTGTTAGGAAACATTTCTCATAATAGTCAGTCAGCTGAAAATAGTTTTCAATATAATTTTCCACAAAAAAAATTTAACTCAGAATTTTTTAAATGTTTGTTTCACGTACTACTCCATACTTGAGAGATTTCAAAAACAAAGTTAATTTCTCTTTTGTCGATAGCAACGGTCGGATTTGTTTACAAAACAAAATTCTGTAACCTCCTTCCGTTAAACATAACTTCACTGGCACAACCTACTTCTGTATTCATTTTTTAAGCTTGTATGTGTGCTTAAAGCAGCTTTTCAAGCACAAGTATTTGATAGTGATTACATTTCTTGCAATAAATAGAGAAGGGAACGATGTACGAATGAACTTTGGATGAAATTATTCGAAAAAGATCAATTAGAAATGTAATCTTTAGCTTAAGCCAGCTAGTGAACGTGTAGGCGAGCGTCGAAATTGACCATGCCAGCGAAGAACAAAATTGTATTGATTCCCAAATAAAATTAACAACGTGGGACATTGGTGAAGATATATGCTCGAGGCGTGCAAATTTTTAAATGCACTTTCTTGGGAAACGAAATGAACTAAAACAAGTATGTAGGATTTTGTCTTAGTAATAAAAAGATCTTAATCTGAAGATCTGAGCAATGGTATGCAAGACTTGTAATTAGTAATTTGCAGAGTAATACTATTGAGGACGGAGAAAAATTTATTCCATAATTAACAAATAATTCCTTATATTTCGAATACATTACATTTGACGTTAATATATATTTTAAATTTAAGAGGAACTATTTTCTATTTATTAGCCTTTTCTGACTATAAATAAGACCTAGGGTCAAACTTTTCAAAACATTTGCCAGGATTTGTCAAAACTAGAGTTTGTCCATGGCCGATTAGTTATATGTGGATTTTTCATAAGAATGGTCTCTTGATTCTGTTACTGTTGAGCCTTTAACTTCTAAAAAACGTGAATGTACGTAGAGAGAAGTTTCTGATATTTCTCATTAAAAAGGAGAACTTTATTTTCATAATGGTCTCTATTTTTTACAATGTGCATATATTTTTGAGATTCTAAAGAATATCCAATAGAATTTGATTCTGAAATTCATATCTATGTTTAATTATTATGAGTATTGCATTATGTATGAGCTTCATAATTCCAATGAGAACACAGTATAGTGCAGAATTTCTATGCATGATCAACTAATTAATGTTTCATTACTGTAAATATTTACTTTTTTATTTTAATAAAATATTTGAAGTAAAAATGACTTTCTGAATAAATTCTGCTTTTTATAAGAAACTGACAAAAGCATTTATTTACGGTAGCTCCAAAACTAATGTACTTGACTTCACTTGGGGTTGAGATCGGTAATTTTTAAGAAGCTCTTATCTATCGTATGCTCTGATTTAGCACTTGAGAAATCTTACATTTCAGTGATCTTTAAAAAAGAAAAAATCTTGATATAGAAGCAAAACACGCATTAAGCTGATGGTAGTTGATGGCTTCAAAAATTTTTGATGAGACTTTAATGTTACATCATACTGTGAGATAAAGAATGTGCAATTTTTTTCTTAAAATGCAAGCAGCTAATAATTTAAATTTATTGAACATAAAATTTTTCGTACTAGCTATCTTTAAAACTTTTATGTTTCGAATATTTTTTCATGTCTTTCGTGATAAATCATTGACAATTCCTCCATGTCTGCACGCGAATGCTCAATGGTTAATGAGATGGTTTGAAGTTTTTGTCAGCGGCCAAGATAATTCCATAACCATTTGTTATGTTGGCTTATCTGCAAACAAGCTCACTTTTGTAAATCATGCCTCATCACTTTTGTTCTTCACTCTGAGTATTTTCTTTGTTGGTATCGATTATTCGAAAAGTTGTTTACCAAAAAGTTCTTGCTAAACATGTTTGATGCTTATTGAAGCGTTCCAGAATTTGCTCGCCACTGCACGATATTTGTTTTTCAACAACATTTGCTTACTTCTATGTTCATGAGCTTAAGAAATATTGATATCATAATTTCGAATAAACTTACTTCAAACTAAACTTCTTGATTAAAACTGTTTTAAAAACTTAATGATTAGCCCCAATTTCATTTTTCCTACTTCGGAGTGTACTGTTATAAATGATTTATTTTACTAATTAATGATCAAGTTATCTAACTAATTTTTGGAAGCAGTAGTGGAACTGATGTGGATATGCACAACTGTGTAATTTGAAGCTAAATGAAAAGTGTTGATTTTTATTAATTTATCAAACAATTTTGATTTCTTCATAGTAGTAGATAATTTTGATTACTTTAGAGTTTTGAAACTTTTCTTACGCGTGACGTAAATAAAATTAATGAATTAAAAACATATCATTTATTCGGCAAGTTTTAAGGTAAAATAATGAGCTTTTTCTCCCGAAATATTAATAAGTTCGATGGAATGCTGAAAGAAAGTTTTGGCAGGACTTACCCATCACTACTTCGGCTCGCGACTTACAATTAAAAAATCCTGCTTTCGATTACCATTTAAACTTGCATAATCTCTTGTAATCCCGTCGAATCTGTGTGTTTTCCAAATAGAGAGAATCACTTTATCCTATTGTTAGCCCAAAAGACTGGGTTATGAAGTGAAAGCAAGTTCCAATTTTTTTGTTTTGGTCTTCCTTCAAATATTTTTTTATAATGACAAACGTTCAGAGTATGTTCTCAAGAATGGAAGAATGAGATAAATTACTTTCGATTCTCATTTCTTGGGAAAGAAAGTGAGAGTAATTCTGTACAATGGTTCATTTCTTTTCCCGCTTGCTTTCCTCTTACATTGAATAGCAGAGTAGTGATAAGTTTTCCGCTCTTAAATCTATGAGTATTTGAGAATATTTAAAAGTATTTCTGGTACTTAATGCCCTTTTGTCTTTCCCTCATTTCTTTCGCAATTCAATTTTATCTTTTCATTCTGTTGTTGGAAACTCTTGATGATGATTGCATAGTAAACACAAGAAACTCGTTAAAATCTACTTAATTATTGGTTTAGTACCTACTAATTATGCGTAGAGGAAGAAAGTATAAAGTAGTTTGGGTGTATAAACCCATTCTATGCCTGTTTCTTGATCGCTGAAAAGAGGGTATGTTTTATTCAGCTGGGGATCCTTTGTTTACTTCCAATGCAAATAATGCCGAGCTCTTTAAGCGACGTTCTTTGCATTTGTTTTCCAGGAAACTTTTGAAATAAGCTTTTGTTTTTGAAATTGGCCTTGGTTATATTATTTTAGTGCTGTATATTATTAATTATAAATGACATTTTAATAGTGTAGCGAATATTACGTAAAAATTCACTACGAAGCTTAATGGGGTCTTGAAGTATAACATAAATATGCATGTTATCAATAACAGAGTCTTTATTTTATTTTTACTTATTTATTTCGAAATAAACACCTACTAAAGAAATACCAAGGCAACGTCTTACTTTATTTATCATTAAAAAATGGAATTTTCTATCACTTTTTGTTCCATTCCAATTTTTATTTGTTAACAAGTTCGTGGGCGTGAATTCTATGGTATTCTTCTTCATTGTGATTCAAAATGACATGAATGCTATAATATTCAAATTTATAAGTCACATTATCATGCATTCATTTCGAAATAGCCTTAATTATTTGAAAATATTATGCACTTTAAAGTAATGGCTATTTAGCTCATTCGGCATTAATTTTGCTTTTTTTTTTCCCTACTTTCCACCAACGTGTTAATCTAATGAGAGATATTGCAGTCTTACTTTTTGCTAACTGTTCCTTTTAGAGTTATATATAACACTAAAAATGTTAAGCTTTTATTCAAAGGATTTTCTCAAACGAGACACTCCTTCGATTTTATTTTCCTCAAACTTCTTTTTTAACTCTTTAAATAAATTCTTCCCATGATAACCATATATAATATAATATAGGGTAATAATGGATATTTGAAATGACCTGCTTGTGATTCTAAATTGAGTAACTATATTATTAATTGGGTGAGCTAAAATTAATTTTTTTAAAAAGAATTCTTCCTCCAGGTAAAATCCATAACTTGCTCTGCGTTATACCGCAAAATTTGAGTATTGCCACTAACTTTTATTTAAATCATATCTTGAAAGACTAATCAAACACAATTATCAGGTAAACTCTGTTTTCTTGAGATCTTATTAAATATTATTAATTTATGAAGAAAAAAAATGGTGTATATTTTTATGTTCCATTTACTTCGTCATGATTATAATCAATTTCAAAACCCGGCACTGCAGTTTGATACTTATTTTTTTTAGTATACATTTATCGTTTTGCATTCGAATATTTTGTCGCTTGTAAAATGTCAGATAATCCAGAACGAAGCACCATTCATTATCAAATGAATATTCTTTCCAATCTGAGTATGAATAGGGAAGGTAATATCCATTGGCAGAATAACTTCTACGTTCGTAAACAATTCAATAAAATGTTAAAATTGGAGAAAGTAAATGCAGATTCATATTAAGTGATAAGCTTAGCTTTGTTGACCTTAACTTCAGTTCAAACTAGGTTCAAGCCACAGTATTCCATAAGTAAACCCGGTATTTAATTTTTTTAGAAATAAGCAATAAATACTTACAATCAGTAGATAATAGCCTTTGGAAATCTGCGAAATTTTTTAATATTTTTATTACTTAATTAACATTATATAAAAGAAATAATTATTGTATTTATTTGATTTTGTGTTTTACCTTCAGAAATAAGAGAGAGGCGTAAAAAAATATCAAAAAGGTGGCAAATTTGTTTTATGATAATATATTCTTTGCTTTCACATGCTAAAAGAAGTTTTATTTAGTGCAATGGTATAAACAAAAAAATTTCTCTTATCAATATATTTTCTTATTCATGAAACTTCTTTGTCAACGTGATATACACAAAAGCTGCAATATTCAGGATAAATTTATCCATATACCACCAGCCGTAAGACCAAAATGATAAAATGTGGGGACGATGACGAAGAAAAGCGATTTGGGAAATGGGAAATTGGGGGAATCGTGAAGCATGAAATCTTTGTGAAATATGACTTCTGTTTATCTTTATATAAAAGAGCTGTTTGCCATATTTTGGCTTTCATACCATGATAAACTTACCTTGCTTTTTGATAAGACATTATGTGGACGAGTCTCATTCATGCCATAATATAACATTTTGAGAGAGATACAATATTTTCCTGACATCGCTGCGCGGAGTTTCCTAAGAAAGATATTATTAACATAAAAAAGAACAAACATCACTAATTTGATAACGAACTATCAATTAGCTTACTAAAATTCTAAATTATAAACAAATCAGGGTAGGGTCCTATGCCGATGATATGTGCTTTTATGTACCTGGAATTAACTTATTTTTATTTAAAAACATTTATCTTTTGAAAGCATCGTGAAAAATAAATCAAAAAATCAGATTTTTTTTTTTTTTTTTTTTCTTTTTTTCTGAAAATATTTTCAAGAAATAACGGGAGTTCCGTTTTAGATTCAATCGCAATTCGAGAATTTCTGTTCGTGAACGCGTCATTTTTTAATTGAAAACATTTTTCTCTGAAAGCTTATCCGAAAAATAAATCGGGGAACTACAGATTCTGGATCTGAAAGTATTTCTCAGAAATGACAGGAAATCATCCGCAGTGGAATTTCGCTTCAGCTTATAAAATACGTATTTCTGAGTAAATTTCTGTCCTGCCGAGATGATAAAAATGAAGAAAAACGCTATGAGTTTTCTGTGAATCAATCAGTTAAAAGCATTTGAAGAAAAGGCGAAAACCAAATAACAGAAAAGGAAACAAATGGCCTAGAAAAGCTTTCTTTATAACATGATTACCAGTTGACTGAAAGCAAAACAAAGAATTCTTTGGATAGAAAGGAAATACTTCGTCATTCATTACTACCAGATGACTATTACCAGAAATCATCATTGATTTAACTTGGCATTTTAAAGAGCAGAATGAAAAATTCTTTTCTATATTTGTCATGAATCATCATGTTTAAGTGGGCTTTATTCGAAAAAGAATGGATTAAAAGTTTTACAAATTCTAAAGAGAAATATAACATTCCAGCATTGCAATGTATATTTTGGATAGTATTGCACATTTCAGGAAATTAAGTCCCCACTTTTTCATGAAGATTATTCAAAATTTAAAAGTCTCCAACCACATTGTAAATTTTCTAGATTATGATAATGCTAGATTTGTTAAATGATTATTTCCAGCTCTCGTTACTAATTTTGTTGTTGTTTTCATTCAAAATATATATATGTGAATAAAACGTTTTAAAAAAAACCTTAATTTTATGTATAAAGATTTTTGGTGAATTTTAATAAATAATTTCTTATCGGTATGTTTTTCTTCGTTATTTATGTATGGGGAATAAAAAGAGAAGGAAAATATCTGTTATTTGTCACATTTTTGGAGACCCCAAAATTCTTTTGCAATGGGGATCCAACTGAATGTTTGGCTCAGCATGGCCAGTTCTTGCCTTTGTGCCGTATCTCTAAATAACAACAGTATCTTTTACAGTAGGTTGTGGTTGCAATCCGTTTCAAAATTTAAGAAACCTTGCTGCATATAATAAAAATATATTTTTTTTTATAAATCAAGCAAAACCAATAATTTCTTAACTCAAGTAACTATTGCAAAATTAAGGAAGGTCATAATTCATCATATAAATCCAGCAAGATCAATAATTTAGTTGTCAAGTATTGCTGAATTGACCTTTATTTCAAAAATCTTGTTATAAAAGTAGGAAATCCAGTAATTCTATTTAAGAGTAAACCCCGTTAAATATCGCAAATGCTGTGTGAATATAAAAATGTTTTCTGTTTTAATATTTGGAATATCCATCCCATATCAATTACTATATACACTAGCATATTCTTTTGTGAACTAATGGTTCTTATTTAAAAAAAAAACAATTTCTTTCTTTTAATTCACTTTAGAATATGCATTGTATTGGCTTTTTGTTAATTATCTCGGCTACAGATTTTTTTTTCGTGTTAAACTGATGAATTTAAATTTCGATATTCTGTTTTATTGGATTTCGAATCATATAGTAAATATAGTTAAATATATTAGAAGATCGGAATACTGTGTTCTGTCTTTGTAGAGTTAGGAGATACTTACATGCATTTAATAATTACCAAAGAGTTTAATTTCGGTTTCTTTTAGCAGGAAATATACTATGGTGCTTGCTTGTGTAATTGCGCCATTTTTTATCGCTTTCAACTATGTATTCTGCTTATATAGCTATTTTATCTAATAAATTATTTTTAGAGTATTCATTTTAGTTAGGAAACTCATTATAAATTTGCTGTAATATACCCCATTTTGTAGTTGAAATCATTTGTCAAACTATTCTCGGAAAATCTTGTCAAAAACTCTCCGCCGCTCTTCTGTATGTCATCAGCTCTTCGACATCAATAATTACAAAAGAAAGTTAGCTCTGCCGGTATTCGATAATGGTTGTTTTTCTATCCAGTCGTCACTCATTTCACTTTTTCACCGCTGGCATTTAATGATGAGCGCTTCGTCGTTTTTTTTTTTTTTTTTTTTTTTCTCCCCTTGCTGGAACATCTTATCATTAAATACAGTTAAATATAATCTGAACTCACTTTACTATCTGTCTATTCATTACTTGGTAAAAACTGAATTTAACTTATCACATAGTTTTCAATTAGATTTTTGTGTTTCTTTTTCTTTTAAGGAGTGTAATAATTTTTCTCCATTTTTAAAAAATAATCTACCTTTTATGTTAGTAAGTTTTAAATAAACCAGTTTGCTATATCCATGCAGCTCATTAAATATATATTTAATTGAAAATTTAATATGAATTCGATGTTTTTCAATTACAGATACAATATTTTAAGATCCCATAAAATTTTGAATTCAAGCAACGATTAAAATATTTACATCATATACACTTAATTTTTACATCGAAGCAGACATTTACAATTGGAAATTCTGTCTACTCTGTAAAAGATAATCAGAAAATTAACTTTTACAGAGTAAAAGTTAATTTGTAAATTCTCTCTGTAAATTAATTCCGTATCATCGGAATGAAGGTAATTTGACCCAACTATTATAATATCCCCAGTAGAAGCGAAAATACTCTTACTTATCTGGCGACATCTCATCTGTATTTGTGAATCTCGTCCCCGTTAGAAATACTATATCCTAGTGTAAATTGTTTAAATAGGTTTACATTAAGCTAATACTATCAACTACCTTCTGTTCTGCCGTTTCTGCACATGCGTAATCTTGCCGAATTGCCAATACTGACTTAATGTTAATCTTGCTTTTACATTTCTCTAATAGGATATATAATGAAAAAGATTTCCAAGTTAGCAAAAACAACAATAAAAAAAGGGCAGCGATTTATTTCACAATTAGAGAGAATATTCAGAAGAAAAATGGCAATTCGTTTCAAAATATTAACAATGAATTTTTCAAATAAGATTCATTAACTATAATTAACATTTTTCTGATGAAAAATAGCAAAATCTTACTCTGACGCCATTGTAAACAGCCAATAAATTATAATCTAAAATTCTTTTCAGTTTTGATTTTGAACCTTTAATAATTAATTCCTTCGAATTAGCTGTTGACATCTAGTGTCAGTATGAAAGTTAAGGCCTAAACGGATTATGTGTTTTTCTTTGTCCTTACAGAGAAAACTGTCAGTGGCATATTATAATTATTTTCATTAGATTACACTTCTATTTCATTAATGCTTTATGCATTATAACACCCTTTCACAAATGATGGAAATAACTTCTACTTTTGCTATGACTTCTAATTGTGAATCATTTTTTGACAGTCATATTTCGTATATTTCAGCTGACAAAAGTTTTATTCTAATTACCAACGACGAAAGTTCCCCCATCACTTTTCGCCTTTAGCCCAAGCTGCGAAAAATAGAGAATTCCAGCCTTTTATTTTATTTCTCTACATCATCCCTTTTAGTTCCTAATTACACCAAAAAATCGAGGCGAGTTTTCCGGAGTTCCTGCTCTTTTCGCATTCTTTCCTTAAATGATTCTTCAACTGGCGTAATAAATTGTTTATCTTCGCATATTACGCCCATTATCTTTTAAGGTTTGTTAGAGAAAAGAACGTTGAAGCCCTTAGCCTAAAGATGCCTTAATCTTATTTTCTGATTTAATATATTCTGTAGAAGAAAAATTTTTCCATCGCCAAATATTATTAAATTGTCAAAACTTTTCACTTTCTTCAAAGTCGGAAGAATTAGAGGAAAGTTATGGTCCCGTAATTCTTTTACCGTTACCGCATTTTCATTCTTCATTTAGTGAGGTTTTTATTATAAATGATAATAAAAGCGCAGACGCTTTGGTTTCGCTGTTTTCACTTCATAACTTTATTTTGATCAACTTTCCACTTCCCGAAATTGCATTTTACTGTTATTCTAAATACTTTTTTCATCTGCTGTATTGTCTTTAAGCAGATGTCGTAAAAATGCGTCGATTTTCATTTTCTTGGCAGAATGCAGTTTTTTATATTTATTGTTTAAAAGCAAAGGTATGTTAATTTTTTTCTGAATCATTCTTCCTTTTAAAAATTATTTTCATGGAGATATATACCTTCAGCGAGTTGATTTAAGTAATCAAATCATATGCAGTCAATGACAAATGTGATGAAAATATATTTTTGAATTTAATAATCTTAGTTTATGACATCTGTAAATGATTTAAACCTATCGAATAAAGAATTACAAAAGGTTTTATTTTATTTTATTTTTCAAAAAGTGCTTAGTTAGTGTGCTTCAAGTACTGATATACAAGTTTTATATGTTTAATTATGTATTATATCTAGAAATGTATGTAAAAAATGTATAAAATATGTAATGGATGAATATGGATTTTATATATTAACTTAAAAATACAGTATGAAAGAAAATGCAGAAAACAAACATAAATTACAGAACTATTACAAAAATGGAAAAACATTTTTCTTCCCTTAGTTTGTTCCTTTTTTGAAATCAAAATTCCGACCTTTCAAATAAGTATTGACATAAATATTTCTATTGCACACTTTTATTTAAATGACTTCGTAAAAATGAAATTTTTTTATCGACTTTAAATTATTTCCTGATTTGCTAGAATTTTGAAACTGAGTACAGCTGCATGTTCTAGATGAGAATAAAATATTTTTGTACTTTCAGAACTTAATAGTCTGTTTATCACTTCATTTTATTTCATTACGAGAGGTGCCATCTGATTGTGAATTTGAGAAATATTAATAGCACTTAAGCTGTTGCAGTATAGTCGTGTCTGACTCTTGTCCCTAAACTCCAAATATCTACATACCTTGAGAAATGTTGAATGCAAGATTCCATAGTAATTAAATACTAAATTATGAAATATATTAAAGACTTTTAAAAAGTAGAAAATAAAAAATAAAAGATTTCAAAGGGCATTATTTTATTAGTGCTTTTTTAAAAAATGTTATAATTTTTACTTTGCATCATTTTGTATCTTAACGTATTGCTTGTTTCTAATTTTCCCCCTCGATTTTAATAATTAATTTTTTCGCATGGTGGCAGTTTTCTCGTTTCATGTATAAATAAATTGTTTCCATCGTACTTTTGCGTCTGAGTGTCAACCAACTTTTAGTTAGTTAATTTTTGTTGTTGTTGTTATAATTTGTTTATTTTTGTTAGGTTACGTGTGCTCTAGTCATTAAGCCATGGCTTAAAAATCGCATGGCATTGTTTCTCTCTTATATCTCTATCTGTCTGAGAATCTTGTGCTCAAGGAGCAGTGATGGTCATCATATCTTTTTATTGGAATAACATGAAAGCTCAAAGAGAAGAATATCGAACCAAACATCTTGCCTGGTTTGTAATCACAACTCATACTCTAATGATACAGCCCTGAGGCTTTCCCTCAAGGATCTTTAAAACTAGACTTTATGCTGGGAGATTTAAAACAAGACATCATGCTAATAAATCATTAAATAAAATGACCATACTGAAATCAGCGTGAAAGATTATCTTGTTCTTATTCACTTGATGGCTCAGAAGTTTGGAAAGTAGAGTGTCAATTCGTATATCATTCTCATCATTGCATCGTCGTTTAGAATTACTAATATATTTTCGAAAGCCCTCACGTAGTGGCAAAACACCACATTAATCGACCTAAATTGCACTTCAATATTTCGAGTTGGGGGGGGGGGTATCAATGGTTTGTGAAAATCAGAAATCAAATGTAAAGGAAAGCTGGAACACCCAACTTTTTTTTTTTTTTAATTTATCCATCAATAAATAAGACTTCGTGTCTTTCTCAAAGTATTTAGCTAACATTAAGTCTTTTTTTGCAAGGCAAGAGAAAAAGAGGCTTTTAATAAACTTAACTGAAGCTCTTCAGTTGAAGTTTGAAAATCTTCGCTCTTCACCCTTTGCTCGAAGCTATGGACGTTGGAACTTGTATGTCACGTTTTCAAACTCGCACCCTCTTTATTTTCTTCTGCTGACAGAAGTGACAGGATTTCCGTAATCCTTCTAGCTAGTTTTAGAAAGTATCTTGTGCTCTAACGACGCTATGTTTCAAAGTTTTAAAATAAGTTGTCCTTTATTTATAAGCCACTTGCCTTTATGTTGGAAAAATAAAATAATAATAAAAAAAAATCCTTGCAATTTCCTCCTGAGGCGATCTTGAAAAATCCATTGCTTTTAATTATTACGTACTTAAACTTTTTTTTTTTTCTTTAGATAAGCTACCACGTTGAGGATAAATTTTTCTATTTTGATTTTTTTTGTTTTAAAGTCTTGTTAATTCCTTAAAAATAGTGTCTTTTTCAGATTACAATTGTGGTTTTGAAAGAATAGCTAATGATTCTACTGTTCTGCTTTGAAGTTAATTTGTTTATTTAGTTAAATACTTTTTGTCATCACCACCCCTTTCCAAAATCTGCCTGCTGTTTTGACTGCGGGCTCCCATCTGCGTCCTTTTAAATTACTTGAATAGAAATATTTTTAAGGGTTTCATTTTCCATCGTTATTATAATTTGCAGGAGATTTACTTCTCGAAAATTTGCTTTTATTTTTGGTATTTTTCATTAAAAATCTTTTCATTTAAATAAAATAATGTCTAAATCCATCAAAACTTTCAGTAAATATTTATATTTAAAGGTTGATCCTATACGACCGAAAAGTAATAAATTAAACAAAATTTGAAATAACCTGAGTAGCTTCATTCATTACAAATTTTTAATTCCGCTTAGTCAAATGAATGTTCTGCTATTAATTAAGAGGATTACTGCCAGAGATACTTTCTAAGATGGGTAAATTATTGCAATTCATATTTTAAATTATCTTTGCTTAACATTGGTATTTCATAAACTGTAAAATTTAATGTATCGAGAAAATTTGTATGTATAGTTCTTTAGTTCATAAAACCTAGATGGGCTATTGTTAGAGTAAATGTATCTTGATTAAAAGTATACATCCTTATTTCTGTCACAAATGAACTTTTTTTTTTTTTTTAATGCAGTGAAAGCATTTATTTTGGATTTTGTCTTTATTACTAACATAATTGTTGCTTAATTGCAGATCGAATTATGTCAATCACCTTGCTCTGCATTTATGGAAAAGATTATTTATTCTCTTACGATAATTGACGTGTACATTAATTATTTTATGTGCAATTAATTTTATATTATTTATGCTTGAAAATTTTGCGATTCAGGACAGTGCAATGGCGTTGGTTCTAATTAATGGATATATTCAGAACATAATGACAGAACCTTGTTAAATAAAAATGTAATCGCTTTCAAGTTATTTATTGCGTTGTTAATTCACTTCGTTATAGAAAAACATAATTATTACTTTTGACTTGCATAACCTTTCCATGATTACAGAAGTATTATTGTCAGGCCTCCTGTACAAGCGTCTGAAAAATGTTTGCAATTTTTCTAAAAGATGATAAAATGGCTTTAATGGTCCGATAGCAAAGTTTCACCAGCCGAACGGAAGGGTCACGGGTTCGAGACTCAATTTTATCAAAGAGTCACCTTGTACATCGGCTTGGTGCATATTAAAATACCATGGAATTAAACGTCATCCTTCTAATGAAACGTGAAAATTTGGAGAGAGCATGCTGATTTGTCTGTCGGCATCGTCGTCTAGCCTTAGTCCAGAATTATCGAAATCTGTACCAAAATAATTCTTGTGTACTTTCAAAGCTGGGAGTTGATCTCATCAAACTATACTAAAAAATTATAAAAGTCAAGAGAAATAGCTACTTTTCATTTCATCTTCAAAGTATTGCGCCCTTTTCTTTGACTCATTCATTGTGAAAGAACTTAAGCATTTTACACGGATTAGCTCTATGTTCATTGTTTATCTGTAGAATAATTCGCTATTTCACAATATGGTCCAAACCAGTCCCTCTCTACAAATCCATCTCATATTTGAACTAAAAGGATCAAGTTAGCGTACAATAAACGAACTAGTATATTTTCTAAACGATAATAATTGCAAATATTTATTTGAATTTTTAACACAAAATAACTGTTCGAATTCATAGTATTATCTTATATTAGTACAGGAAGAATCAAACTTTTATATTGTTTCCAGAATTCCGTGCATGCTCAGAAATACTGTTATGAATTTTCTTTTAAAGCTTTTGAATAATTGTGAATGGGAGTTTAAAAAGAAAATTTCTCTAATTACTGAAAAGTTAACTCTTCTTTCGTGCGTAGTTTAAAATATCGGATTCTACGTCCGGATAAAACCTCTCCTGACATTGGCCCTCGAAGTTTTCTTAAAAATCCATGTAAAGAAAAGCGTTCCGAAGATTGACTTCAGATTATCTTTTAAAGAACAGGCATTTTTGTTCAAACTGCGCTTCTTTACTGGGTATTAAAAGTACTTCTAGTAATTTCTACTCTTGCCGTCAACTGTCCCTTGTTGATGCTATCCTGTTTCCACGAGTTTAAAGAGTTTTTCATGAGATTGCTCAAAGACGCAGTTTTGCAGAGTTTGACAATTTTTATTGAGAGGGCTTATCAGAATCAGCGTAATATTGTTCAGTTCGAAACTTCAGACTTTTAT
This sequence comes from Argiope bruennichi, assembly GCF_947563725.1. Taxonomy (NCBI): domain Eukaryota; kingdom Metazoa; phylum Arthropoda; class Arachnida; order Araneae; family Araneidae; genus Argiope; species Argiope bruennichi. Next base: position 103,947,041 of record NC_079163.1, on the reverse strand, counting down.
AAATCTCTGATGGTTAAAGCGATAATGACTTAACGATGACTAATTATACGTAGGGAGTATTATTTTCAGAACCTTAAGAGATAGTATTTCCAAGCCAGCAATCAAAATTGCACATTCGTCTGATCTTAGCCCAAAGTCCGTATTTAGTCAACAATCCAATTTTATGTCTATTTCATATCCTAAAATGTTTGGATGAAGCACTAAAATCGAAAATGATAGTAAAAGCCGTCGCTTTTCACACATAGTTATTTTTGAAAATTTTAGAGATTAATTGTGAAATCCTTACTGCCCCAAGTAATAAACTCAGATATGAGCTATTTGTCCATTTTTAGAATTAACATTAAATGGATTTTATTTATTTCTTTTGGATTTTTACGTAAACTTTAAGGCATTTAATATGTGTTCATATGTGATATGTGTTATTTTATCTATATAATCTTCAAGTGCATGGTTCTTTTCATGCCTTAATATTCGCAACTGTACAACTATTAATCGAATAAATTAGAAATATTAAAGGACATTTTTACAGCATTTATTGTCATAAATTTAATAATTAATGAAATAACATAAAATTAAAGCATATCATTATAATAATATCGAATAATTAAAAAATTAAAATATAAAAATGGAAGAACCTGACATTTTTATTCAATCATCATGAAACGGAAACTGACGAAAATTGGGTAATAATTAAAGTGCACCTATAATAAAGATTGTTTTATTTGCGATTCTGTTTAAAGCATTTTTTAACGAGTAATTTTTTTCGTTTCATGATGTTAAACGTATAACCTTCGTATTATTTCTTTCAAACTGGATATCAAAATAATATCAATTTTCATTAAATCCGGTTACTTTGCTTTATTTTTCTTCATTTACTTCAAATAAAATTATCTCTTAAAAAGTTTCGGTCTGAATATTAATTTTCTCAATGAAATTCATATTCAGTAGATTCTATTGTGCAAAATTGGTTTAAAATCTAATTATGGCTAATTTTAAATTCTAAAGACAAGCTGAAACTAATCTATTTCTGTAACATTAAATGTGTGAAAAACTGAAATCTGTGTTTACTTTGTGCCCCATAAAATTAAAGTAAATCATATTTGTGTGTTTTTAATTTACTGCCTAACTGTATATATAAATAAATTAAAACCTCCAATCGCCTAAAATTTCAATTAAATTCTGATTCTGTATGTTAAGAGTCAAACATCCAGTCGGTATTCATGTAAATCATGGCAAGCAAAAATAAGCCGTTCGTCGTTCTTCGTATGTCCTTTCAACTTGTGGGACTTCATTAGATTTTCTATGGCATCTTTATCTATACAAGGAGCTCGACGCACTGACAAAGTTTCACGCTCTGAAGTTTCCGGACGTAGTGCTTTTATTTCCAAAGTCGGTAATTAAAGAGAAAATTTTGTCGATGCTTTATTTTTCTCAGAGTAAAATTCTTTCCTTGAATTTTCATCATGTATTCATTGTTGTAGTGAAAATATTATTTGTTTTGGTTCTTCATCAACTTTTTGGTCTGATTTTTCGGAACATAGTTTATTTTCTATAAGTAGTTTTAACTACCTTTTAAAATTGTCCTTTAAACATACATTGCAGGATATTATAGTTTTCAACCAAAGTTATTTAAACTTTTGTAAAAAAGGTGTGAGGAATACACGAAAATAGATTAAAAGCATTGGTCTAAAACTTTATTTATTGATAAAATCTATCTAGAAAGCATTATTTACTTAAAATTTCATTTCCAAAAAAAATTTAATCTTATTGCATTTTAAAAGGTGATAAGTAAATAAAATTAACCATCAAATTATTCAGAATTAAGCAAAAAATACAAAAATGGCATATTGAAGTACAGCTGTAGTTGTCTGTACATCGGAAAATAGGAGCGGTTTAATCATCATTAAATGGTGCAATATGTATTCCTACGCGTCTTAAGTATTTTGAAAGAGTTATTTGAAATTCCATAACTCCTAAATTTAATGTTTCATTGTTCAGAAAATATATTCATATTTAAAATTAAATTCTGTTCATATATATAATTTTTTTTGTGTGTGTTGGGGCACTTTTATTGGCTTGGTAATGCATCTCTGAAATTTCTGCAGAATATCCATTTGAGTTATCATTAATTATAAAAATTAGAAATATCATTGTGCAAAATTGAGTTAAATTCTGGAGTATTTTATTTAATTTTTCTTCTGTGACTGTTTTTGAATAATTTTTTGACTGAATCTCGCAAGTGCTAGGAACATTACTGAATGCAATGCAAAATTTTTTGTCTTTAACTTTTTTTTTTTTAATGCTTAGCATATTTCTTATGTGTTTTTTTTCCCTGGAAGTGCGAATTGTTAAAAGAAATTGCATTGGATTAGTTCAATGATTGAATGCTTCTAAAAAAACGGAAATTGTAGAATGTGCGTGTATTTTTCTTACAGGGTTTTTGAATCTTAACTATCTTTTTGTAATTTATAGACCAGTTTCATGTAAGTGTATTTTAAGTATTTTAAAAAATACGGAATTAAAATTCGTTCAAAATCTTAAATAAAAATCCAAGTACATTTGAAAACATTTTTATGCAGTTATGATTTAAAAAATTTTAATATTGCTGCAAAGAAAAAATCTCTTTGTATCGAAATTCAATTTTCAGCTATTAACAATATTTTTTTTTAATTCAGTGTTACACTGCTTTGTTTTCTTTGTAAAGATTGATTTTTTAAAGATTGATATAGTTGATTTTCGTAATGTGATAGTAGCAGTACACGAGTGGTTTAAATTATTGCTATAGCTTTTTCTTTTCTTAAAGTGTAAGTGCGCATTCCTATTTTTATTCTTACGGATTTTGAGTCTGACATCTTGTTAAATATCTGTTTGCTAGGGGGGGGGGCAAACTATTGTATCTAACAAAAGGAAAAAGGGAGAGAGAATCTTAGACTTGGAACTAATAGGGTTTTTTTTTTTTTTTTATAAATAAATTATACCAACTTTATTAGCAGTACATGAAGAAGAGTTTGGTGTTAAATACTATAATAATGATTTTGTCTTTTTCTGTAATATACACCAAAAAGCATTGTTTTGAAACTTAGAATATTTTTTAAGCAATTAAATGAATTATTCTTTTTTAATATACTTTTCTTATTTTTATAGTCATTGTGTTTTCTCCGATTATAAACTATTATTTTTTTTTCACTGTTAGAGCATTAAAGGTGGTTACCTATACTATAAATCGCACATGTTATTTTCCATAAATTTATAAATAAAAATATTTAATATTAAAGAGCATTTTATTGTTTGTTTATTTTTTTACTAATAACTATTCATATTTTTTGAACTAAAAATATGCTATAAATGATTTGCGTGTAAATAAACAGTATTTTGGGGTTTGAAAATGTAATTTTAAGATCGCTTTTTGTTATTATTTCGCATTCAAAATAGTTTCTAAGAATCAATTAAAACTTCCATTGTCCCACTCTTTCCCCGATTTCATGTTTCCTTTTCCAACTTTGCTTCGAGGCAAATGTTGAAGACTCGTGTTTTCTGCAGCAATAATTATATTTTAGTTGAAACTTTTCTGGGTAACGAGTGGACGGCTTGTGACTAAGAAGCAGTCATCGCGTGAAGTACTCAGGTTACGATTCTTGAGCACGTACTCCGTTTTCAAAATTATCATAATTAGGCTTAATGAAGAATGTTAGAAACTCGGCTATTTTACGGGACGCATTGTTAGACTCCGTGCTAAAGGATAGTTATAAATATGTAATCTTAATATTCATTCTAGAAGTTGTGATAGTACTAGTCGTTGCATTTGTTTGCAGAACAGCTTATTCTTACGGAATTACATCAAATGAATTCTCTTCTGATTAAAAATTAAGTGCTTAAACATCATACCTTGAGATAGTTATAGGCCTTACAGTGTAATTAATTTCAAATGCTTGCCAGATTTTTAACGGCAGTTCAACTAATTCTTCGTTTGCATGTTTAATTAGAAAATTAGTTTCTAATTAACTTAATTCTAAGAAAATATTCGCTGTTGTGTGTTAAAACGAAGTCAAATTTGATATATAACTGGTCATTAAAATTGCATTTCAGTTATATATCGACTAATTAAAAAAATAATTTAGAGCATGAAGTTCTGAAATCGATTGTCTCAATGTTTAGTATTTCTTCCACTATGATAAACTAAATTTTGGCATTCTTTAAAAGATATAAACATTTCTTATTTATTTCGTTCTTAACTGCATTTCATCTACCTTGCATTTACTATTTGTTTTCATATACAGAAACCCTCCACGCTTTTATGCCTGCGCCAGTGAATTTTAATTTCGCCAAAATAACGTTCAGACGACAAATGGTGAAAAATATATTCGTTTTTTATTGAGAAATACATAGAAACATTAAGCAGATTCGAAATGAAACAAAATAGGGCAATTTCAAAAAAAGCGAAAATCAACATAGGAAACGAATAACAAAAAATTCCTCTCAGAAAGCTGGAAGGCAAAGGTATATTCCTTTACATACACTATCTGGCAACATAAATTGTTGATGTTAGAAACAGTCAAAATCAGGGCTTGAATATCACTTTTCAGCCCTAACTTCTGAGATATTGCAGCTTTGTTCAATTTTAGATACAAAAGTTGTTCGTCTTAATGAGGCGCTAATTTGACTAATTGGATTTATTTTTCTATCTTCATTATTAAGAAAGTTACATGGAAACGAAAATTTCACCCCGACACCATTTCCACCCCCTTTGAGTTAGATGGTCCATTTACGAACTCGTCGGAGATTTTTACATTTCTAATAGCATATTCTATATATAATATGAGAATCAATGCAATCTACCTTGAAAAAAGAAAAATGTACCCAACTAAGAACTCCAAATAAATAGTCTTCTCACTCACTGTGTATCCAAAAATGAGAAGGCATATATTGAAGTCTTTTGGTATACAGGTTATAATTTAAAAGTTACTAATTTTATTTTTATTTTCTATTTCATTATTATTTTGTATAACCATCTTCTTAATACTAAGTAGATGTAAAATGATTCTCACATCCGTAGCTTTGTAAAAATTAAGAATAGAATTGATACGTCAAAATCACTGGAAGAATTAGAGAAGATTAAATATACATATACTACATAAAACTACTAAATATTCATATTGATAAAATAACAAATTAAGTGCAAAATTTAATTCGGCGCGCTCGATCAGATTTTGATATTTTCTTTAAGAATATCAAATATATTCACACTCAGACATTTTACTTTTGTGTAAGAATTAAGGAAAATTGTATTTTTCACTATAAAATATAATGTACATAACGCATGCAAAACGTGCGATAGAAGGTCTTAGATAGGAAGATTGATAAGGATTCGTTTTAAATTACATACAATTGAGGTACAAAATTTAAAATTTTAATCGCTCAATTTTGATCGAAGTATGATCTTATAGCTTCGAAAAACATTTATGATAATTTGTTATTGAGAGAGGAAGTATTTAGAAACTTCGTCATTTCTTTCAAGACGATTTTAAAAGCATGCATTTTTAACCAACGGGAACGTTCTCCCGGCGCTTTTTGTATACTCACTAATAAATGTTCTTATGTATTATTAACCGATTACTACTACAACAGAGTCTATTAGCATACGATGAATCGCTGGAATGTGGTTATTGCACAAGCACCAGAATACCGAACGTTCATTTTTTTCTGACCGATTAAAAACGAAATTTGACATAGATCACAAAAACACATACCAATCTTTATATATTTCAGTTATTGCGTTTTTTAATTATCACGTTTAAATGTTTGTGAAAATACGCACCGACGGCCGATGAACCTCATGACGGATTTGGTTCCAAATTTGCTAAATACCTACACTTTAGAAGTTAAACCTGTATACTAAGTTTTATTGGTCTAATTTTTTCGTTTTGTAATTATCAGAGTTTTGTACTTTTTTAGCTGCTAAAATTGTCAGCCAAATTATCTTTCCAATTCAATTACCTTTCCAAAGATACAAAAATTGGGCTATACTATTTTTCTTCATTATTGCAGATGTTATATTCCCTTAATTAAAATTCCTTACTTTATTCTTCTGTTTACTGAAGCAAATTTCTGGATGCAATATCTTCAACCTTCATATTCATTAAGAACAATAAAATGAAATTTGCACAATAATTATAATAATCTTAAAAAGCCATTCATTGTGCTACAAACTCGCCATCTTTTAAAACCAAAGATTATAATGGGAGTCCGTCTGGCATATTTAAATTAATAAAGAAAGATCTTATTCAGTGCTTAGTGGTTTTGTTTAAAATGTTTGCAATAGAGCCATGTATATGATAACAATGTATTCAAAATGTCAAAAGTAAAATGAAATACCCCATGAAATGACGATATTCTCCTTTCAGACCTAAACGAAACAAATCATACTTAAGGACTGTTAATGGACATATCGTCAAAAAGTTATCTCTGCTCTTAGCAGAACATAAAGACTGGTTTTCGAGAAATATAAGACTTTCTCTGTTTTGTGAAGTACATGATAAAGAGTTGTTGCATATGCATTTGAGACAATGGGCAACAATACCTGAACTAAGATTTCAAAATTTGTCGCTTATCGTTATATATAATAGCATAGTGAAACTTTTAGAGTCCGTTTCCTCTGTAATTTTCTTTATGGGGATGTTTGTTTTATTTCAGCTATTGCATGTTGAAGTTTCTTTATCCTGCATTCTGTATATTTTGTACAACGGAAATGCACACTTCATATATTGAGACGGAAATTATCACTGAAGTTTGTAAAAGTACTTGAATATAATTGAATTTCGATATTTTTTACTTTTTTATTTTTAACTATTTAAATTGTATACGAGTATTAAGTTGTATGTGTTATTATTAAACTTTCTGTGTAGGAAAAAGTTTGCATATTTATTAAATTTACGCGATGTTAACTCTAAAACTTTTTTTTCTCCTATGAAGTTGGAGATATTTTTTTCCCTAAACCCACATTTAATAATGTTTATAAATCAATATACATCAATGGTGGATGAAGAAAAGAATTACTAAGGCAGAGAGCTTATTTGCATTTTTTAAAGATCTCTAAAATAGTTTGAAAATATCTTCTAAGAATACAGTGCTATCTGTAAAATATTATAGTCTTTTTTTCCTCTTATTTATATTCTAAAGCTTCCATTGATTTTTATTTTACATTAAATTTTCTTTGCTGAATTATGGATAAAGGTTTTGATATAAACATTTTCGTTTTTAATTCTTTTTCCGAACCTTAAATGCTGAACATAATCCATGCTTATAAATGTTTGAACAAACTAGTTTGAAAATGTTTCGATTGTAAAAAGTTATTTCAAAAATGATCAAAAGAAAAGCGATTTTTATATCTTAATTAAATTTATGTGTAGTTTATTATCCTGCGTATAAAATTATGAGAATTAGCATGTGAAAAAAAATCACTTAAATATATGTATTTAGTTCAAGTAATTAGATCTCCAAGGAGCGTGTCAGATAAAGTAAAAAACATTTGACAAAATATACTAATTAAATATTCAAATACTTAAATCTTTTTTTTTCTTTCTTTTTTTTCGATGGAATTAGATGACTTTTAGAAGATATAGTAATTATTAGGAATTTAACGTTTTATGTGTTCTTTTTTATAGCCGGCATAATTTATCGGTCTCGATGAGAAAACTTTTAAGAGTATTCTCTTTAAAAGAAAATTTTCCCTGCCTTCCCTTCTCCCATTTAATGCGAGACTTTAAATGCTTGTTTTCATCTTTGGGAAATTTTTCAAGCAATATTTTTTTATGTTTGATTAATTCCAAATGCTTTTACTTAAGCCTTTTGTGTTCGTGTAAATACTCTTAGTCACAAAAAAGGGAGAGAGAGAAAGAGAGAGAAAAGAGTGAGAACAGCTGTTTAGTTTTGATTGGAAGACTGTTTAATGTTTTTTAAAAGAGATTTTAAGTATTGTCTGCCATTTTATTTACCACGTTCAATTTCATATGTATTAAAACTAATATGTAATATCTTGATATGAATTCATTGGTGAATTATGTTTTAAATCCCCTTTCGAGTATAAAATAGCATTTATTTTTACTAAGGGAAAAAAGTTTAATTTTCTTTAGAAAGATGTTTCTGCACAGAGATAGATGTAATTATAGTAAAGAACCACGAACATTATGTTTAGTTTTCTTTATATAATAGCTTAACAAATCTGTAAACATACAACTTCAATCCGAAGTTCAATAGATTCGTGGTTTCTTTTTTATTTACAACAAAATTAAGCAATTAGTGTAATCCGATCATTTCTTGAGAAAAAATTCGATTCCGTCTCATTCACTATTGTTTCTACTTGATAATATTTATGATTTCAATTTTCATGTTTGGCTACTAATTTTTGCTCAGTAGCCTTTTTTTTTTTTTTTTTTTTTTTTTTTGAATATTGCATTTTAATGAACATTAGAAAACTGTACTAGCTTTATCAAAAAGGAATTCGAACTTCTCTACCGTTTAATCAAATGAAACTAGCGCCTTTTGTGGATTGAAAAAAAATTAAGAAAAATCCCACCCGCAAGGCTTTTACGTCTTCAGTCTGCAGTTGCTGAAAATGTCCTCGCTTTCCCCCTCCTCCTTTTTTTTTATTTTTTATCTGTGTTTGAATTGGACTCTTTGTTCGTTCTGTCATCTCACTAACTGCTGTTCAGCCTTTACGGGCCATTTCGTTGTACCATAACGCAGCTAGACCAGCAACAATAGAACTGTTTGCGTCTTCGCGGGTTGCCCCAGTCTTCTTTCAAATCATATGCTAATAATTTCTGGGGTATAATTGAATTCGATACGAAGTCTTTTCTCAGTTTGTGGCCATCCTATTATCCGCCTTTCTCCTTCTGCTCGGTGTAGTGGAAATATCTTACACAATCAACTATCAAGTGCTACTGTGACGTCATGTCCTGTCCTCTGTAAACGTTTCCGCTGGGATGCCACAGCAGCTGAGTAATGTTTCCCGGCTACCGTTAAAACACGTCGCAATCGTCTTCGGCCATGGAGAAATTTATTATAACTGAGCGGGTGAGTATCCTTAGAGCTAGATTCTCCCGTGGGTAATCGATCTGTTCTTCTACTAGTTGTCCCGGTAGAGACTTAACTTTGTCGATGTGCTGACAAATGCAAGTAAGCGAATACGAATAGATTCAGAAAATATGTTTATTTATACTGTTTTTATTTATTTCAAAAATAGTTTGTGTGTGGATACACATAATAATGACTTTAAATTTTATGTTTACTTTACTATCTAAAATCTGTTTTTTATAAGTTTGTCTGGTCTGGATTTTTTTAGGATTTATTTCTCTCAAATCTTTTTCATTAGTTTGTCTAATCTAGATTTATTTATTTACGAACGTGAAAGCGAATTCAAGTTTATTTTGTGTGTATTGGTTTCCGTGTTTGTTACTTCGGGTTCATATTTAGTATTTATTTTATGTATGTTCTCCATAAGTTAAATGCATATCATAAATTTGATGTACATGTCTGTTGCTTAATACTTTTTTTATGATCAGATGGAAGATTAAGCAAACAGCAATCTAGATTCAAATTTCACCTTTCACAAGAGTTAAACCTTATTCCTCTATGCACCTAGCTGATTTGTTTACATTACAACTACTCTTCCAGATGTTTCGCATGAATTCCCATCAGACACGCTAACTTGGTTTGTATTGTTTGAGGAGATAAAATAATAATACACTTATATGTTGTGTTCCGGAATATTTACATAAGATTTTTTTCTGTACAAATCTTAAAATCTTTAAAAATACAGAAAAAAAAAGTTATTCATAAATAGTTTTATGCATCTGCATTTTTTTTTCTCTCGAATAAATACATTTTCGAATTATATTTTGTAACTAGAACATATTGTGCTTCTGAGTCGGACGTCCACCTAGTTTTTGATATTTAAATACTCAACATTTTGAGAAACCAAATTTTACGTAAGAGATGCAAGTTGATAAAACAAATCATTAAAAATATTATATGATATGCCTATAGAGGAAGGAATTTGTTGGCGGTTTGTCCGATGTTTTTTTTTTTTAAGGAAAAGATCTTTAAAATATTTACTGACTAAGCAACTTGATTTGCTTTTTTTTTTTTTTTTCTGAATTCAAAACATACTTTGCAATCCCACTAAAAACAATTCTAATTAATTACTAAAATTTTTCATGCTATTTAGCTAATTCTGCACTTCTATGAACTTAATTATACTCTAATATTTGAAAGGTGTTAAGATATACGCCTGACTAAAGATAATTAATTTTTGCGTAAAATATTAAAATAAAATGTCAGTTCTTCACAATATAATTAAATCAGAAATTTAAGCATTTACAAATTTTAACCAAAAATAAAAATTGAAAGTTATTCTAATATAGTGCTACAAAATTATACTAAAACATAATTTGGAATTCTTTTCGTAGGCATTTCATTAATTTGTGGCCTTTCATAATTATCGTTCTTTGAAGTTCTCTTAAAATAAATTTTCTTTGAGAAAATTAATAAATTATAAAATAGCTTATAATCAAAAATCCATTAAATTTTAGAATGGTGATGTATAAATATGCTTTTTTCTATTGAAATTACTTCAATGCTCGATTATAGATGTCATTTGTTTTTGTAAACAAAATCGATTGCATAAATTTACTTTCGGTTCTTTAGCGAAAATTTTTAATTGAAAGCCTAATGGATGTTTACATTTGTTTAATTTTTAAAGGGTATTTTATTAGAAAAGGGAAAAAATCTATTTTAGATAATTAAATTACTATTTGCTTACTTTAGATTGATTCTTGAACTCGAAGGTATTTTTCATTGTATTTTTTTTTTCAATAATTTTGAGATTTGGATGGCTGTTTGTTCAAATACATCCCACATGGATAAAGTGACAATTCAAACAATAATGAATATTAAAGCTATCTTTGGTAATTTGGATAGTGTTGGAAATTCTGCTTTGTGTTGTTCTGACAAACAGATCCGATTTTTGGAATTATAGATTTCGATTTATTTGCCTGCACAAATTCCGTAAATTTTAAAGAGAAGTATTTCATATTTCTTTCCATTAACGATTAATTTATTTCAAGTTTGTGTAGTTAATAATTGTTTTGTTTCAGATAGAGGTGTTTTCTGTTGGTTCTGTAATAATAAAGTTGGTAGAAAGATAATCAGAATTCAATTACACAAATATCCTTTATAAATTTTTATTTCAAGATAAACTTGTTGTAACTTTGCAGAGGAGATATTAAAAGCTTTAAAAATTTAAAAGCAGCTGCTTGGCTTTATTTTCACAAAACATTTCTTTTAATAAATATATATGAGCAAAGAAAATAGTGTTAAAGATGCACTTCGTTCTCACAATGATTCAGAAAAGAAATGTGGGGGAGGGGGGTTGGAAAGTAACCGTCGTCTTCCATTGAATCATTATTTCATTTTATAGCAACATGAAAAACGTTTTAAAACTTTATCAATGTATAAACTTCTTGAGTATCGTAGCGCTTTGATTTTTTTCCCTTAAGTCTATTCTTAAACTTTTTAAATAAGTTGCTGAAAGGTCAGGACCTTAAGTTAAGTTTAAAAAAAAAACTATAGAAGTATACTTTTTAAATAATTGAATTGCTTCATGGCGCTGCGTGGAAGAAGCTTTTAAAACCAATGAATAAATACTTTAATTCATTAAAATATTTACTCCTCTTTTTTAACTAATTTCGGGAATTATCTGGGTAATTTCATGAAATAATTTAGATTATTTCATTACTTTTTAAATGGAAATCCAAAATTCAGACAGATTTTCAAAATAATAGTTTAGAGTATTCTTTGTTATTGTTGTTATGATTTAGAAAAAGAAAATTGCAAATTTGTATATTAGTGTCAGCCAAAAAAAAAAAAACTTATATATTTTATTAAAAGAAAAAAAAACGTATAGAAAAAATGAGGCTTCATGCGAAGAAGCATATAAATTTGCTTCTTGTTTATTTGAACGAAGTCATATTTAATCTAAGTAAACATTCTTTTGAATCCAATCTTCATAATACTCATTCAAATAATCTAAGTCTAAGATAGGTGAAGTATCATTTAAGGGATAAAATATTTTATTACAAACGATTAAATGGCTGTATGACATTGTATATCCTTTTTATGATCGTCTAAGATAATCCTCCTGAAAGGAAAACAGTTCGTGAGGAAACTATCAATATATTGACTATCCTTCGGATAACCTTAAGTATCTGTCATTTTCCACAGAAAAGTACTTGGAGTAAATTCTTCTGTTATGTAGACAACAATTACTTGAGAAATTTTCGATAAAAAATATCTCTAAAGGTCGTCCTCATTTAAAGAATTCAAACAAAAGTTTAAAATTGGCGAAACAATTTATTTTTTGGATTTTATACCGCAATTCTTCACAGTTAGCAAATTAAATTCAAAATAATTTTTAATTTAGTATTACTGCTGTCTTGTCATATTTTGTGAGCACCTATCGGTTCCTATCTTGCATCGGTTTATCGGTTTCTTTAATTAAAAGTGTATATTTTTTGTAAATTAATGTAATGTACTTTATTAATAGAAAGAGAAAGCTCATCATTAAAGATTTGCTCATAAATTTTCGATGCATCTCCTTAAAAAACGCATCTACCTACAATAACCAGGAATTGCTACTTGTTTGCATTCAAGATTGCTTGAAAATATACATTAATTCAGTGGCATGCAATGAGCATTTGAATTTTTACTGAATTTTTAGTCTTAAATCTGCAATTAAATGATAGTATCAATTAAAAGGAAAATTCGCTTAGAAACTCTTCAATGTCTCAAATGCTCCTTATATTTTAAGAGAAATTAAAATAACGATAAACGCCCCTAATCGAATGTGTCGATCTAATTAGGAAGTAAGATAAATTCGTAGATCAAGAGGTTGGCCCCTTATCTGACGCGATTTCATTGACTCTTATAGGAGATCTACAGTTCCAAATGCATGGTACTCTTTGCATGGGTATTGTAAGCATGCCTTTGTACCCAAATTTCTGCGTAATATTTAAAATAAATTAGTCAGTATGAATTTCTGAAAGTTAACTTTAAAATTTTCTAAGGAAATATAAATGTATTATATATCTTCTATTTACTTAGTATATGTGAACAAAAAAAAAATTTTTACTACATTTCACTATTTGCCAATTAAAGGATTACACCAATAAATAGAATCTCCCTTTATTCTGAAGATCCACATAATGGTTGTTCATTCGAAAACGAGCAAGGAAAAAACTATCATTAAATAGTAATTATGAAATTCGGTTTCCAATTTTATGTAACAATCTTGATCATTGGTATAAAAATGTTTACTTTTAAAACAAATTCATCTGCAATAATAACAAGGAACCGCAATCAGTAGTTAGTCAAAATCTAATAGCAGCGCTATAATTCATCAACGCTCACTCAGCCAGCCTTAAGTCGTTTATTTGTCAGGACTTTGTCACTTCCAAGTGATGAACGTCTAAATCCCTTGGGTAACTAAGTGGCATAATTTTATTTTTGGTATCACGGGTTCAATACCTGATTCTGTTAAAGATCTAATGTATCCATGCTATTGTGGTGTTGGAATTCGGAAAGTCGAGTTTTTATATATTTCTTCGGTTAATACCGATATTTTAATCCAACTTATCAAATCAACTAAACATTTCAAAGAATTGTTACACCTGCTTTATGAATTTATTTACGCATGTACTAAATTTACTCTATTAACAATAGTGTACTTTATACATGAATACCTCATTTATGATAATTATATTACACTGGGTACGAATAAAAGGCAAGATGGAGTAAGCGCGCCCCAGGAAACCTCGGGGTAAAAGAAAAACCCAAAATATTGACTTTTTTTTTTAATATCAAATCTTTATCATTCATATTTTATCATGATTCAAAATTAAGTAATTAATTATCTTTTTAAACTTTATGATTCAGCAATTGTTGTACAGAAAATAATATTTATTCAGTGCTAATACAAAAAACTGCTATTGAAGAAAAAAAGAGTTGCATTTTCTATCACATAACGAATCCTTAAATTATTTCTGTGATATATATGTATACATATTTTAATATATAAAAATAGAATTGCTATATTCAAAGCCTCTGAATTATCGACTAAAAGTAAACTAATTATAATGATTCAGATAATTCAAAATGAACTCGGATTTAAATTCAGATAGCTCAATTTTAAAAGGCAATTATTTAAAAGACGAAGTATATACGTACTTATGTGAAATGTTTTAGATGGCCTCCAAAAAAATTAATTCCAAAACTCCCCTTTTCCAACAAGATTAAACCACCCCTGTACCATTTTGGAAACAAAATGGCAAATAAAGAAAAGTTCTTTCAATTACAATACAAAATACTATTCTAAATGACAGGAATGTATTCAAATGGATTCAGTTGCACGCTTCTTATTTATTTCTTGGCATCAAACTTTCAACCTTTAAGTTTCGGTACTCCTCGAAATTATTATTTTAAAGATTATTTTAATGGAAAACCGTTTTTCTAGTGCAATTTGTATCTTATTTTCATAATTTCCACGATTCATTGCTTACGGCAATAGTGATCTTGGATAATTAACCAGTATTCCCGCAATTACTGTCTTTATTTGCTTTTTCTAGATATCATTATAACCAATTATGTATCTATATTTCTCTAGGCTCTGGGAGCTTATCAAAACTTATTACTTATGAATTAAATTGTAACTAAAACTTTCGAAGTTATAAGTGCAATTTTTTTTTTTTTTTTAATTTCTGTGTAGGACAAATTTTAAGACACTTTTTGATAGATCAATATTTGTTAACATTACTTATGAATCATCTGAATCTTCAAAATTTTTCTGGAGTTCTTGGATATCGCTTTCCTGGCTTCTTCCTTACTTACGATAGATTTAAATCTTCTTTTCGTCGTCTTTTCCAAAGTATAATTTTCCGACTGACTTCTGTGCTGTTCTTTTCAAATGATGTCGTAGACTAACTGTCGTAAATGGTCGAAAATTCCTTAAAAGTCGTAAAATTTTCTCATTTCTTTGATTACTTTTCTGAGATTACTTTTATCTTTTATTAAAAGAATTTAGTCTAGACAAAAATGCGAGTTTTTCTAGTGCTTTTAATTTTCTCGCTCGGTTGGTTTTTGAAGCAATTCAGCTTTTGATTGGGAAAGGGATTTTATTATTATTTCTTTTTTATGCAACTAAATGCATTTATCACGCAAGTTGGAATTACGAAATCTTATCATTTTTATATTATCATATATATTATCTTTCTGAAACGCTGTCCCATTATATATCGCTATATCTTTTTCATTTATACTATATTTCCATCGCTACAAAAAAATAAAATTAAGAAAATCATTTACATGCGCATATAGCGTTAAAATGTTGCCACAGAATTGAGTAATTAATGAATTTTCAATATTCTCTTCAGTTTCATAACTTAAATATACTTGATTTCATTCTGCTGTTAAAAGCAATTAATGATTAATATTTAAGAAACAAAACGTAGGTATAGGATGATTGACTGAATGAAAAGCATATTTGATTTCAATGTAAAAAACTATGTGTTCGAATTAAGTTTGCTAAAATTTGGTTGTATTGGTCTATTTTGTTGTTCATTTTTCTTGTAGGCGCAGATCCTGCATAGGCATCACGAGACTGTAACACCGCCAACTTTTCTCATAATGTAAATACACACAAATATATTCTTTTTAGAACTTTGAAAGTAGAAAATAAAAATAAAAGAGATTTTGATGATTAAAAAGGAATTTTAAAAAATTTATGTAACAGTCAAAATAATATATCCAATTTCTAAAAAAATGAAATTTGAGATGTATCTGAGGCTTGGTATGGTCATTTTAATGTGATGTTTAAAGTTTCTCTTAATACGACTACCTAAGTAACATATCTAGCAAAAAAGAAAGCTTCTATATTTTATGTAATTTCCCATTTATTTCTTTTAAAAGCTTTAAGTGTGTAAATTGTAATATGAATAAATAAAAATAAAAATCCTTAATAATGTAGAAATTATAAAATTCCAGTCTACAGAATATAATTTCTTCTATTTCTTCACATATTTTACGAAGCATAAAGGTTTCAACACAATTAAATAGCTAATTGGTTAATAGTTAAAAACTATATTCCCATTGCTAGTGCTTAGTACAATCTGCATCACGAGTAGTATGTAATTTTTGGGTGTTAATCGAAAAGTTAAAAATGTCTATCAGACTAATTTCAATGGCGCAGTCGGCAAGTTCCTGATTCCAACTTCCGATGAATATTTCTCATTTTCAAAGCAAGGGATTCATCATTTTATGTGGTTGCTGGATTGTAATGCAAATTGCTCTGCTGGTTTTCTTCAAATTTCTCACACAAATACCGTGACGCATAAAGAAGGTTTCATTAAAGATTTCTGGCAATTAATGAAATAGTTAATATTCTGTTGATTAAAATAACAGATATGATTATCCGCCATAGCAACAAGTTAGCTCAAAACCCTCGTTAACATCGGACTTTTCTAGATGACAAGGCATGAATTGGACATGAATGGATTAGGAGATTTTTTTTTTAATCTTGTAACTTTTATTAAGTTTTTGAAAAGTTAATAAAACTAACTTTGCAAAATGTAGCGTATAGGGCTTTGATTATTTTCTCTTTCAAAACAATTCATGGAGAGATTAAGTAATCTTTTTAATTATTTATTAAATTCTTGTGCATTAAAAAATATGTTAAATAACTGAAACTTGGATAAATATGACAAAATATAAAATAATCAATATATTTTTGTCACTTTACAGGCAATTTAATTTCCATCAGTATATCCAAAATGACATTTTAGAAAAATCAAAGTTCCCTTTTTTAAGAAGTTTTTTTCTAACGGATATACCCGGCGTTTCTCGAAATAAAAATATTTTTATGTTTTTCACTAATATAAAAAAAACCATATAATTAATTCTCTCAAAACTTACATTATACATCAGAAACGGAGGACACTCAAGTGGGAATGAGAAGCATAGTGGTTGGTTCTCGCCCTTCTGTTAGTTATTGTAACGGTGTAGGGCCGATTCACCATATCCCTATGACGGATATGCTTTCTACGTGAAGGGTTGTATAGTGGCTGGTGATGGCTATTACCATTCTCAAGATTCATTCCACGTATGCTGTTTCGGCCTTACGATTATTCAACCGTATTCTTTCGGGTGGGTCCGGGAGCCTCGAAAATATTTATGCTTCAGAAATGGGAGCAAAATTTGAATAGTATAATGTATATATATATATAACAAAAGTTACAGTAATCGCATATTAAATCAGCTGTTGGCGACAACCTAATATAAATGGCATGTGCGAATAAATAAATATATGTTAATTTTCAATAATTTTTAACTGTCGATTAAATGCCTACACGTACTTGAAGAAACATTTTTAAAATAAGTAAAATTTTTATTGTAAAAGTTAGTTTCATTTTATAAATAAGTGAATATTCATTAATAATCTGTACATTGTAGCATTCAAACAACTAAATATATTTTTTTTTTTTTTTTTTTCAAATTTTGCTTCAGAATTCTGCTAATTGTAAGTGAAGTTTCTCAAAGGTTTCAAAAAACAATTAATTTAAATCTTCAGTAATTATTTGGCATTTAATAAAATTGATAATAGCTTTTTATCAATTAAAAAAATTACCATATATAGAAAACATAATTTTATTTTTAATGTTGCCATTCCTTTTTAATCTAAATATTTCAAACCATCTTTCTTACTTATCCGAATTACCTCTTGCAATGTTTGGGTTTTACATAATTCTTTAAAAATTATAAATTACTAATAAATGAAAATAAGTTTCAGTGGTTTTTAAAAATAATTTTATTCAACTGATTTTCTCATTTTAATACTTAAAAACTGTCAAATAATAAAAGGAATTTGTGTAATATAATATTTTATGTAAAAGTACTTTTTACAAATATATATATATAAATTATTTATATACCAAGTAACGCTGGGTATTATAGCTAGTTTATAATATTATTTAAAATTATGACTCAAATTTTAAAATTGTTCAATACTGTAAATCTCATGTGCTTTTAATTGAAAATATGGAACATTCAGCTCAAACTCATACTCTAATGTAACTAGTTTTTTTACCTCATTTTCTTTTCTTAGAAACAAATTTTTATATCATCTTTTTCTCCGAATAAGTATTTGTTCTTATGAGTTAACAGTTTCTAAGAACTACCTGATCCCCCCCCCATTATAAAAGTTAACCAGAACGATTGTGATAAGTAAAATTGTATTATATATTTGTAGTTCTGTGAAATTTACTGTCAAATAGGTAATCCTTTTCACGTATTTATTCTTTTCGCTAATATTGATTTAAGGAAAATTGTTGAAATATTGCGATATATGAGGAGATTTTTAAGAACTTGGCTGGGTTTGATTTATAAGATTTTCTTTAATTTTTATTTCTTTACTGGAGTTAGCATCTTTATTCCATCACGTTGTACAAATTTATTTCAAAAATCTGAAATAATAATAATAATAATGAAACGCTCCAAGTAGTTTTGATTTTTTTTTTTCTTCTTTATTTTTCAACGCATTTATTCAATACATTTATATTATTTTCTGATAATTATTTTTGTCTTAATTCTGGCTGCTTCGAACTCTTTATTCCTGGTGTTGGAGGAAGATGGAGCATTCAAACTCCCCGACCCCTAAGATCTTAACTGAAAATAGATCTTTTCTTTGGCTGAAATTTGCTAAAACGTGAATGATGCTGAAGCAATATCGATTAAATAAAATTGGCCGAGAGATTCGCTATATATTTAAACTATGGTATACAGACTTATGCATAGCTATGAAATATAAAAAAGTCAGTATTATTTTTCTGATGTAGATTCTTATATTCATAGATTTTATTTCCTAATACATTGATGATATTCACTTGAAAGAAAATATTGCTTATTAAAATAATATTTATTCATACGTTTTCCATTATCGTCTATACAATTTAATTCGTTCCATTCAAATTAGTTTGAAGTCTTTTGATTGCGATATCTGTTATCAGGAATTTTTTTGCTGATATTCCGATAATTTAATTTATTTGTAGTAAACACGTATGCATATGTTAAAGAATATACTTTAATGTAAGTGGTTTTAAATTGCTTTCTTATTATATTTTTAAACCTCAATTTGTTTTCATCCCTTTATTAAAATATGGCATTTTTAAGACTTTTTTTTTAATCTATTAGTTTTTAAAGATTCTTTTGACTGAATTCTGATGTTTAAGTGGGCGGAAATTAATTTTATGAAATTTTGTTTTTTGACATGTAGTGGGTCTTTTCTCTCTCTCTCTCTCTCTCTCTCTTTCTTCTCTTTTTTTTTTTTTTTTTTCCTAAGAATGTTTTATTTCTTTAATTTTTTTGTCTTGAATATTTTTGTGAAGTGATGCGTGTGAGAAAATGAAAACAACTTTAAGAAAAACGGTTTCACTTTTTTTGCTACTAAACAAAACCTGGTGAATTCCATTCAACCGAGGGAAATTTTCTTCTCGTTGTTGAATAGACATTTGAATATCGTAATTATATTTCCATCATATATATATATATAATATATATTTATTTTCAAATTCGTTTATGTTTATTCCTCATTGTGTTTTTAAATTGCTTGCAATCACTCTTCTTGTTTTCTGATTTGTTTTTCATTCAAATGAATTTAAATTTTTTTCATTTGGTGAATACTAATTTTGAAGCTATTTTTTTAATAAAACTGGTTAATAATTTTATTTCTTCCCCCCGCTTGTGGTGTATCCGTAAGTTATAATGCGAAATTATGGAGTGTTTTTCTTTGCCAAACTGTAGGACTAAATATTAATATTAAATATACTAGCAGATTAAAAGTTCTTGTATAATATTTTTATTGTTTTCTTTACTAGAGCAGTACTGTAGAATTGAGATGTAAAATTTAAATTTGACTTTAAGTAAATTTTAACAATCTCCCTCTATTTTAGAATAAATTTTAATATTTCTTTTCTTTCAAATACTTATCTTCTTATTAGATATTCTTTGTAAATTGAACCTTTCTTTACTGTTGCTGTTTTTAGCGTGCTTAGAAGAAATTTGATACTCTCAAATGGATATTTAGTCTGTTCTTGTCGTTTTTTATCTCATTTTACCTCTTTGAAAAAGGGCACGACTGTCTGATGGTCACGACTTCAAGTCCCGATTGTGCCAAAGATCTGCTATATGCATGTGCCTACTCCACGTCACTGGCATGGCATGGTGTGGTGTGGAAAGTGTGGTACTAACTCTATTGTTATCATTTTCAACTGAATACAGTTCAAAATTATGATATATGTCCGAATATTTTCTTCGTGTTAACTGTAGGGCGGGACGTTAACCTAACTAATATATATTAATGGCAATAATTAATTAGACTAAACTAATTGCTACAGCAAAATATGATACTGATGGCAACAAAAAATAAGACACTTTATTTTTTTAAAAAAAATGTCTCGTGTAACTCTTACAGCCATAAGCCGAAAAGAGTGAATGATTTTCAGAAGTTATGTTTCAAAGGGAGGGATACCTATTCCTGGCCTTTTTAAAAGAAATGGGCTTAAATATATTAAATGTGAGATGCATCAGAAAACATCCTTTTAACGCATTTTTTATTTAATTGAAATGCACATTTGATAAAATATATTTCTCTTATTTCTTGTTTATCATCTAATTAAATGAGCATTTCAAAATGTTAAATAACTACATTAAAATAATAATTGAATCATATTGCCATTGAATTGCTATTTTATTTACTGTTTTAAAAGCAAGCGTAAAACGTATATATTCATTTTGATGGTGAAATTAATTACATTCCTGTTACATGTTGATAAATTCCTGATTCATACCGCCGTTATCTTATCAAAAATAACTTATTTAATCGTCTATAAAATCCATTTGTGTGATTTATGTATGCCAGAAAGACCATTATTGGCACGTGTGTAGAAATTAATGGCAAATTGTCGAGTAATTGACAATAGTTTTATAGCTAGCTATCTTGCAGATTTTATGATTTTGGTGGATAGCCAACTTCTAAATGACTTTTCTGATATTTCTTCTGTGTCAAAACATTTCCAGTCGTGTATTTCGTGTTCTTCTAGTATGTATTAATTAATATTTCGGGATTCTAGAAATTAAAAATCTGTTATTCAGCTTTAAATTCTTTCAGCCCTTCTTTAATAATTCTTGGAACGCCGAATATATTATTTGGAATGAAATAGTTAAACGAAAGAAGCTGTGAATTCTAAATTCGTATCTTTTGCTGTCACCAACCGGAGAATTAATTAATTTCATTGCAAATTTCAGCATTTTGATTTGTTCGAATTTCTTTTAAACTCATTTTATCTTGTTTAACCACGCCAAGAAATGATTTGAAAGAAACTTCCTCAATACAATAACCGAACTTTCTTTAATTCATTTAGATTTCAATAACTATTTTTGATAGTTAAAATGTGTGGCATAATGTATTACATTGAGGTGGAAACTTCAAAATTCTTTTATTAATGAGATTTTATTTTTTTTTACTTTATTATTTTAAAAGCCCAGCTGAGTGATGACTTGTAATATATTTCTATATTATTTTTAAGTCATTATTAGTTATTCTTGTTAAGGATACATGATCTACCTAAAGAATCCATGCATTAATATGTATTAACACTGTGCACTTCCAAAAATAATATAATGCATAGCTGTACGTACATGAATGAAAGGATTACTTTAGTACTTAGGAAGCTCAAAAATATAGTTGACAGATTTGTTATAATTTCTAAAAATTAATGTAAGCTTTTTTGTAACTATACGGCTTTTATAATAATCGTTATTTAACAAGAATTTGGAAAAGATGCTTCCTTCAGAATGGCGAACAAAACTTGACATAGTAATTAAAAAGGTCAAATGTATCTTTATTTATAATAATGTAAATTAAAATTTATCTATATGCGAACCTAGTAAAAAAAACATGTTTTGATTGTAATAAAAAGGAGTTATGTTTTTATATACTTTGGCTCCGAGAGCCTCAACTGAAAACCAGAACTCTCGGAACATTCAGAAATAACCTAGTTAAAGTTTAATAGTATTGTTTAAACGTTTTATTCGACTTGAATCGATTTCATTAACTTAGAACTGAAATTCGTTAGCTTCTATTCGAAAGCAAATTGGACGCATGATTGATTATTTTATTTTTAATAACTACTCTTTGTAATTTCTTTCGCTTCATCTCGGTAAAATATGTTTCTTCTTTCGAAAATTTTTAACTTCGTCCTCATTTAATGTTATTTAACAAACGAAGCGGAAACATGTTTACCGAGTTATTTTCATATATTTTATCATGAATAAAGGAGCAATTCTACGGTTTCAAAAACCTCAGTACAGTTAGACAAATTCTTGTAACTGTCGGTAGAACTGAAAGAAATAGAAAGTTGAAAAACAAAATATACTCTTTTCTTTGAAGGGTTTCTTGGAATTTTTGAATAAAGGAAGATAAAGTACTTCGAGTTTCAACAAAGGACATTTTTTTTTCATGTCAAATTTTGAATTCCTCAGCCAATCTATCCTTATAGCGCTTACATTTTCTTCGATCAGTCAATTGTAACACAAAAGCGCAGACAATAGCCATGATTTTTATATCTTACCTGTATGTTTTGCACGTCCAACCTTCAATTTGGAATATTTATTGATATTTTCATACATTGCTATTTGGTAAAATTGCATTTAACCTCGGGTTTTGGAAAACTCCAGTTAGAAAATTGCAAACGAAATTTAAGAAACTTCATCGTTATTTAAGAAAGAAAAAAATGAAAACGGTGGATTATGGAGTATAGATTTAAAGCTGTTAGTACTAAATTAGCATCAACTTTCTACATTCTGAAACATTTAAATACTAAACTTAGTTAAGTACGCTGGCTATTTTTTTTTTTTTAATACTTTGTCTTACACGAAGGATACAAAAAGAAAATATAATCATCAATGACTTGTTTAAATGTAAGCAATGACTTTAAATGAATGAAATTTGGCATCCGATCTTGTTACTTACTACATTTATAGTATGTCAAATTTCAGTTTCAATCAATCTAGAAAAAGCGCCCAAAATATTTATTCGATTTTCTAATACTTGTGTGCCGCATATCAGGGATTAATCGCCATAGTTCGCACACTAGATTTAATAAAGCCGCTACATTCACGCTAAAGATCAATATTTTGAAAACTATTGTTCGCTAATGCCATGCCTTTAATATAGAAGCACCTGTTTTCTTTACTATACTTCAAAGCACTCAACTCTCATGAGTGGAACTCAGAAAATAAATATTTCAGTACTCGTAGCATTCACTGTCTTATCCAAGATCCACAATTTTATGCTTGGGAAGGGGATAATACCTTTATTATAGAGTACGCGTGAAAGTTCGGGCAAACTACTACTACTCCTACTAGTTTATTCTCTCCCGTAATTTCATTGGATTGGAAATTTTATACGGAATTTCCTCACTGGAAATAAAAGAATCTTAAAATAGAAAGGCCATGCGAAGTCCTAAGCTTCCTTCTCCTTTAAAAGTAAATTAATTGTCATTTCATTCCTGTATAATTTTGTACTTTTACTCCTTTATTATAATTTGGCGCAGGCGGAGGTCGTGTGAACACAAATATGAGATAGCTCCTACTCAATATTCTTTTATTCGATTCCTCCTCGAAACTTCTTAAAAGCAGTGAAAATACTGCCATGCCCTTTTAAGAAGTCTACTCGTTACAACGGTTCTCATGATATGACTTCTCGAAAATTACTGCGATTTTTTCCGTCATGGTCCATAGAATCCAAAGGCCCTCTGATATTTTTATAATAGTACTTTTTTATATATAATTCAGAAATCAATGCTATTCTGCCTGCATTTTTTTTGTAAACATTTTATTTATTCGATCCCTCTATATCAACTGCATAAATTTTTTTTTATTTAATTTGGATATATATATATATATATATATAAAATTTAGGATTGTTCATTTCACTGTGGCAGTGTTTTTTTATGGGAGGACCTAAATTTTAATAGTATTTAGTTGATTGTTAAAAATTAAAAAACATTATTTTTGAAAATCAACAGAATAGTTTCCTTCCTAACGAGCAATAATCTGTGATATTCTATTCATATTTCTATTTTTTTTTCCTTTTGTATTTTATTTTATGATTTCTGTAAACTTATTGTTATGTATAGATATATAATTCGCCTATAACGAACGCTTTCGATAGAACTTCATCCGGCGAGAGGTTATTGTGTGAAGGGTTTCAAAGTTTCAGACGGATTCATCATGTATCATTTTACTCAAAGAAGGAATGAAATGGCGGGGAGGCAAACTAGGCAAATAGGCAAATTCTTGCCCTTCACTTTTTATAACTTTTAAAAGATTCAAAAATAATCGATACATTTTTTTTTGATATAGTTTAATTACATTTTCTAAACTAAGCACACAAATATTTTGCTACTAACAGAATTAAGTGATATTAATATAAGCAGTGGTGTGTGTGTGTGTGTGTGTGTGTGTGTGTGTGTGTGTGTGTGTGTGTGTGTGTGTGTGTGTGTGTGTGTGTGTGTGTGTGTGTGTGTGTGTGTGTGTGTGTGTGTGTGTGTGTGTGTGTGTGTGTGTGTGTGTGTGTGTGTGTGTGTGTGTGTGTGTGTGTGTGTGTGTGTGTGTGTGTGTGTGTGTGTGTGTGTGTGTGTGTGTGTGTGTGTGTGTGTGTGTGTGTGTGTGTGTGTGTGTGTGTGTGTGTGTGTGTGTGTGTGTGTGTGTGTGTGTGTGTGTGTGTGTGTGTGGAGAGAGAGAGAGAGAGAGAAATCCATCCATGACGGTATATTTTCGTAAACTTTGATTTTCGGTGGAAAAGTTTCTATGTATCATGTAAAAATTTCTGCATATCGAACAATATTTTGATATGAAAAATTTATATATTCCAGTCATAAAGCGTCCGTTGATATCATTCAAACGAAGGAAATTAACTTGTAATAAGAATCGGCGTAAAAGTTTTATCTAATATAACTGAAATTTGCGGGAGATCAGACATTTACGGAAAGCAATAAACACCTGCCGGTAGGGATTGCAATACCGGACCAAAATTTCAATACCGGTATTCGGTATTTTTTAAATCTTAATACCGGGATACCGGTTTTAATACCGGTATTAGAAATTTCAGAAAAAGAAAGAAAACACAGGTGTTTCTTTGTTTTATTTGCCAGTTTTATAAGAGAGTGTAAATGTCACAAAAAATAATTTATAACTTATAAATTATAACAGTATATAATCACAAAAAAAGTAAAGAAACATCTTATTTATTTAAATCACAAAAAAGTGTAAACATCAATATTCAGTCTGTGGTACTTTTACAAAGTTTTGAAATGTGATCTTAAAAAACATAATGCATCAATTGTACTGTCATTAAGCCTGAAAACTAATTTTGAGTAAAAATTACCAGCTGTCGAAAACGCTCTTTCGGCATCTACGCTAGTTTGTGGTACTGTTAGCAAGGCGCGATATATTTCCAAGTATTTATCTCTAAATCCCTTATCTTCAAATAAAATAAATCGATTTCTCGTCGGATGATTTTGGATATAGCTGATTTCTGTATTGTATTTTGGTTCGTTTAATTTTTTTTATTTATCGCTCATTCTAATTTTTGTTCAAGAGACAATTCCTTTTCACTGTCGACAGTAGTGACATCATAATCTTCGATAATTGAACCGAATTCTTCTGAATGTGGATAGGTTTGTGGGTAAAAAATTTTAAGAAAATTTACTCTAAACTTAATCAGATTTGAATTGGTTATTTTCTTTTCTTCATTTTCATTTTTAAAATCATTATAATTATGTAAATACCATAAGACATTTTCTATTTCGGTATGCCTATCTTCTGTGCGATTTTTCAATGTAATATATAATTCTTTAGATAGTGATGTGTGCTGTTCTTTTAATGACTGCAACATGAAATTTATTGTTGCATTAGCTGTTAATAAATTAGAATCTCTCAGACATAATGCCTCAATAGTCAGTTTTATTGGAAGTAGAGCTGATATAGTTCTGGATATTAAGTCGAATTCACTATCTGAAAAATTAATTTACAGGTTTAAGTCGATTATTGGATATTTGGATTGGATTTCTCAGTTTCAAAAATCATTCCATCATTAGGAGTAAACTGTTCCACCGTGTTTTAGAATCTAATATTAACATATATTCTGTTTTATTTTCAGTTAGTATATATTTTAGTAATATATCTTTTTAATAGGGGAACGTTTAAATATCTTAACAATTTTTCGAACTTTATAAATTATAGGAAGCATTTCTTGATAGGTTAATATTTCATCCTCATTAGCAATATCTTCTTCAACAATTACATTGTCATTATCTTCATTGTCAATATCACTCTCACTCTTACTATTTTCAAAGTTGGAATCCGAAATTTCTATATCCACAGTATTTGGATTCTTCTGTTCTTTATTTTTTTGATATAATACATCTATTACTCCTAAACTTTTTTCATAATTGTTGCCCCCATCAGTCGTTATGGTTACAATATTTTCTTTGAGGGATAATCAATGTTTCACTAATTTAGATTTAAGCAATTAATTAAGCCATTAATTAGCTAATTAATTTCGCCCGTTTGGGAGACAAAAAAACAAAAACGTATACTATTTTGCTATGTTTCGCGATACCTGAACATATAGTGGAGACAATTTTAAAAATTTCTAGTAAATACCGAAAAACCGGTATTTCAACTTGTGAATACCGGTATCACGAAATTGTACAAATGGCTCGAAATACCGGTATTCGGTATCCCGGTATACCGGTATTGCAATCCCTACCTGCCGGTGAGTCAGTCATATGTTATTCTTAGCTTCTGTTCTGCGAAATCTTTTCCAACGTGCGGCGAAGTTTTTACTTTAAATTCAGTTTGGTTTTAGATTCCTTATAGTGAGTGTGCCTCCCTAAACAGAAATCTTTAAATATGAAAGATAAACTCGGCTTAGTAAAAGATATAGAAAGTGGAATTTAAAAAAATAAAGGCGAGTCAAAATAATATTATATTTTAACAAATACATATTCTGGCAAAATTTTTATTTATGTGGTTTGTAAAATTAATTTTCTTTGTAATTTCTTTTGAAAAGAAATAATGAAATTTTCAATACATATTTCTGTATATTGAAATTTCTAAGTATCGAAAGGAAATACTAAGTATATCCAGGAAATTTCATGTTGGTATAGAGAATTTATAGGGTTGATATATTGAATATTTGTAAAAAGGATTGCATTTGATCGCCTGTAATTCTTCGAAATGCGAAATAATATTGATTCGAGATTTCATATATATACCTCATCATTGCCATTTTTGAGATATTTTGAATAATACACCAATTAGCACTTAATATCTTATTATGACTGTTGATCATTGAATTGAATACATTTTTTTAATTCTAGTCTCTTTAATTAGCTTATACTCTTAAAGAATTTACCTGAGTATTAAAATATTATTTATAATTTTTATTTATATTCTTCAGATGTGTGTTTTTCTAGTCTCCTCATATTAATACTTTTGTTTCCAGGCCACTGATAGCCCTAAACATCAAAACAAAGATAAAACATCTGTTGCGAGTTTACCGCAGTCTACTGTTGAAGCACAACTGCGTTATGAAAATGATCGCCTCAAACTAGCTCTTGCTCAAAGGTTTGTATATTTACATCTTCCTTCACAAAGTGTTTTGAAATCTGTGGGAATTATTTTTTTGTCGGTAGAATGTATCATTACATAGGGCAACTAGAATATAAATCTTGAATCTTTGTCCCCCATTCTATTCAGAGCATAAATAATTTTCTTATTCTTTCAAATAAATCTGAAAAGATGGCGATGGAAAGCAACATTTTTCGTTACATAAATCTCAATGAATAAATGATTAGCAGTATACAGGGTATTTCTAAAAAGATGAGACAATCTTCAAGAGTATGTCAAGCATACAGAAAGAAGTCATCTTTATAATAGAACACTGGATGCCAATCGCAAATAAAGGAGGTACTACTACCGGCAGCTCTAAGTCAGTGGATTAAATAAAAGAAACGGGTACTCTAGATAAAATGCACTACCGATTTAATGAAATAAAAATTTACAACGCCCCGCAACCTGAAAGGTGAATAACAGTTATATAAGTTATACTATGAACAGCTTGACCGAAACGATAATGGTAAATAGTATGCAGTACCGATAACAACCTTTGGAGTGTTTAAAATAAGTGTTCAAAGGACTCGTCCCCCAAAACTAATGTAATTCCTTCAGTTGTGTTGTTTAGTTATATGTATAAATAAATATTATAAATTTATATTCCATTAAACCTGTGTTTTACATTGTAACAGATATCCCTTCCTCTTTTATTTAATTCAATGACAAAAAGCTTCCCCATGTTATTTTATAAAAAGGCTTTGTTTATCCCATGATTTTTAGATGCACTCTATATAACTGAATAAAAAGATATTTTAATGTTTAATTGCTTTGTTTGTGGTAATTCTTTCTGCAAAAGATGAGAAAATAAAAAGACTGCATTTGGAAAATTCGCATTCAGCGCTCTTAAAATTCCATCGACAATATGCAGTGTTTATTTAGGAACATCACAAATGTTGAAAAACTGTATTGATTTTTAAGAGATTGAGATATTGAAAAGTACTAAGCCAATGGATAAGACATTGGCTATAACTGAAAATCACATTTTTCAAAGTAAGCAACATAAGTGTTAATATTACTGAAGTAATCCATATACTATTTTCGGCATATTTATCTTCAAAATTAATACATCTTTTTTTCACTCTTCTCCTCCCAACCCCACATCAAATAATTTAATGAATTGTTTGGTAATTTTTATATTTACTTTGAAAATGCAAATCTTTTTAGTTCATAGTCATTTTTATAACCTTTGCTTTGTTAAACTATATGTTAATTAGTTACCTTAACTTTAGTAATATTAAAAATATATTGAATTCCGTTTATTACTGATATATAGAGTCAATGATGAATTATTATCCTACAACGAATCACTTTCTGTGATAAAGTATAACATTCTACTTAGTACCCCTTTTCAAAAAAAAAAAAAAAAAACCCTTATTTATATCAAAAGTCTTCTTTGTAAAATATTAACGAAGATCATAATTTTTTGAATGCCAGATTACTTTAAAAAATTATGAACTAATTGCCATTTGTTTTTTAATTCTCATGCATAGGCTCATAGGAATGAACACAATTTAAAGTAAATTAAATTATGTTAGAAGAACGAAATGTAATATGAATTGTACATATGGCAGAGAAATCTGGTTTGAATCATTACCAACCTGTATGTCTGAATATTATATAAATTTTAGAAAGTTATATGGTGCACAGTATTTTTTGTCGATTGTTTTGAATTTTTGATTCCGGTCATTTTATTTAAAAATAATTGCTTGTAACATTTTATTGCTCGTCTTTTCTCTGTAGAGACGTTAGGGAATTGGAGGCATTACACCAACTTGGATACAGTTTTCTTTTCATTCGTTTAGACATAATTTAACCAGTTAACTGTTTCGACCTCTTCGGAAAATGCATTTCTAAATTGTGTTTCAAAAATTTAGCGATGATGAGTAAACTCGTTAAACACAGGGTATGTGTAATATGAAATTATGTTGTAATGAAATGACTTTTATTTTTTTATTTTAATAATCACATTTATTTATTTACTTAAGCTAACATACATTTTTTGCATATGAACGAAAAGAAATATAAAAAATTAATTTATTATTTTAATTTGCTGTTAAAGAATGGTAGTGAGCAAAGCAGGATACAACACATAATAATCTTTTATTTGTACCTTTGATTTCGACTTGGCTTCCAAATATTTTAAACATCTTGAAATGTACGAATATGTTTGAGTTTTTACTAAAATTGTAATTCAAGCTGCAAATTGTCACTAATTTTGTTTCCTGACTAATAAACTCGTCATAACACAAAATGTTGTACTTTACCCATGACGTCAAAAACGGTTAACTGGTTGATTATTAATCTGTAAAGTAAGCTTCAAACTGAAGAAAAGTACCTTCATGTTTTGGATAGAAATTCAATTCAATTCATTACATATTAAAGACGGTTCAACTTAACATCATTCATCTATTATAACAACATCAAAATATCTATCCCTACTCCTACATATTCACTATAAAACATTTATAATAATTATTTGCAACAATCTCTGTTATCTTGAAGTATTTGAAATTTGCCTATCAGAGATCATTGTAATGTGCAATAATTTATGTACTAATCAATACTCAATGTATATTAAGATGATAACTATTTTTTTTATTATCTTGCCAGCAATTAAAATTCATTGCATATTTCAGCTCCGCTAACGCAAAGAAATGGGAAGTGGAATTGCAAACTTTGAAAAGTAACAATGCTCGCTTAACAGGTGCACTGCAAGAAAGTACTGCCAATGTTGAAGAGTGGAAGCGCCAACTTCAGGCTCTAAAAGAAGAGAATACAAAAATGAAGTCTCGAGTTAGTTTGCACATTTTTTTTTATATTCTACTTTTGTTTAATTTTCCAATTAAAGTTTAGATTATAAAATTTTGTTTTCCTATAAAAATTTATGCTTGCTGATTTTGAGTATGTAATAAATTACTCTCCTACATAACTTTGAGAATTATATTTCATCGGATTTTTAAAAGTTTAAAAATCTAAAAATCGCTTGGTTATAGGTGAAACTAATAGCCTTTCTTAGAAAAAGATGTATGATGAATTCTGATTTTTAAATGAATTTCGGTCATTTCTTCAGTTTCTCGCACTTTACTGAAAACACACTTTACTTACTTTTATTTCTCCCACTTTACTTATCCTTAGTACTAAAGTACTAAGAATGAACTCTCATCCTTAGTACTTACTCATTGTAACTTTCTATTTCCGTCTTTAAATGAATTGTTTAATTCATAAATGAATTTTTTTTTACCCCAGATTTGGAAAATTCTACTAAATGTTAGATGTCCATTTGAATATATTAACAAATTTGTAGAATCTTATTTGTCTACCATGTTACAGCTTATCTATGAATTATTCTTTTGTGCCATGTCGTATTTAAAAATTATGTCAAGTCGATTTTAAAACTTTGCTTGAAGATTTTTTTTTCTTTTGATGGTATTTACAAAAGATACATGTATTAAGTAGTTATTTAAAATAAATGTATTAAGCAGTTATTGTAATACATGTATACATACAACTGTACATGTTGAAATGTCTACAAAAATACCATACTAGTTATTTAAACTTAAAGAAAGTATGATGCTTTCCTTTATTTTGAATGTTTAGTTGTATATGCATTTTATTTGCATTATTCTTTAGAATGCATTTTGTTAATTTGAAAATTTATATCTGAATACCCATAAATCCATTGGGTTTTTTTACCTTCTTTTATAGTATAATGATTACTGAACTTTTTATACTATGGCAAGTTTCCAGTTATTTTATTTCTTTGAAATGCCAAAAAACATTAATAATTTAAAGTCATTTTTTCACGATAAATGTATTGAAAAATATTAAAACTTTAATACATTCTTAAGAGACATATTCATTTCATTTAACTTTTAAGATCTTATGAATCTGTTGTTATAAAAAAAAACTTGTTCATAATGGTATTTTGTTTGTTTGTTTGTTTTGCAAATGCTAATATTTATTAAAACTTTTACATCAATTTTTTTCTAATCAACTTATGATGGATTTACTAACATCACAATGTAAAATTTTCTCTTATAGAAAGTTTCCTTGGAAAATATTTATAAAATTATTCCTTAGGTGTAACCCTTTAAATTAATTTTAAATTTTAAAAGTTCATTAAATTTTCATACGTAATACTAACTTGTTATAATCATTCAATGATTTAAGATAATTTGCAGTTTATGCTTATTGATGCTTGATTATTTAATTTATTTTTCTTGTCATAATTTGTACTTGAATCAACTCATTGCTTGTAGTTCTGTATCTTTTGTTAATTCAGTTTTAATTGTTGCAGGTGCTAGAGCTAGAAGCTAGCCATGGAAATCCTGAAGCAATAGCTGAGCTTCGAAAAGAGATTGGTACTTTACGATCCAAAAAGGAATCTCTTGAAGAACAAGTTAATAATAAAGATAATGTAGGTGATGGTTTTATTATGAATGAATATTTGCTATTTATAATTTATATTCCTTTTGGGCATTTATAATTTATTTCCTATAATTTATATTCCTTTATAATTTATACAGTTATGCTTTTACTTTTTGGAGTAATTGTGTGTAACATATGATTTCAGCATTTATCCTTATCTACAAAATATAATTTTTATGTATTGCATAATAATTGTAAAAAAGGGTTTGTAAAAAAATCATTAATTGATTATTAATATAAAATTGTTTTTTGCAGTTTATTTCCATACCAATATTACGTTTAAACCATTCTAATTTCCTTTATTTTTGGCGCAAAAATCATTCATTCCTTTGATATCATCTTTCTAAATTCTAAATATCTTTTCCTTTTTTTTGTTGAGATTTTAGAATTTTACATTTTTATCAGCATTTCTACTAAGAATAATTTATTGCCTTTCTGTTTTTTCACCCTTTAGTTTTACAATAGTTGAAAAGAATAGCTTCGTAATAAAGCACAAGATAAGTAGGCTCTCACTTTTCTTAAACTATAGAACAAGTCACATAATACTTGTAGTACTTGTGAAAAACGCCCTTCACTCAACCATTACAACTATAGTGAATCAACTTTTATGGAGATGAAGGATATTAATTAGGAAAGCAAATATTTATGAATATGTAACTTCTTGAGCTTATCTTCCACATCTTTGCTCTTTATGCTACGGATTTTGTTTATTGTTGTAATTTTAAATGCTTTTGAAATTTTTACTTTATCTAATATTTACAGGGCTGATTTATTTTAGAACATTTCAAGTCTATCAACATATATGTCATGTGCATCTTTACCCTTTGTCAGAAATATTGCAACTAAATACATCTGAAGTGGGCATGTATTCAAGGTTGTCCCTGTTCAGAGGAGTAATCAAATGTCTTTACTTGGTATAATGCGGAAATCAAATAAAGGCATTCCTCTCTATATCTATATTGAATTTTGATCCTAACAGCTCTTATATAACTTCAAAACAAAATGTTAATCCAACAATTATATCCTAGTTCCGTTTAACAGAAGGAAATATTACATTTCAATATATAATATTTAGAATGAGCAAAATTTAAATGAAATCCTTGATACATCATCCTAATAAAAAAATAATTAGATTATAAGATTTATAATTTACAGCTGCCAAAAAAGTTGTTTAAAATACAGTTTTTAAAAAGTTCGGGTTTAATCAAAATTATATCTCTGTTAAAAGATATTTCAATTTCAATCCTAGAAAACCATCAATGTGAACGTTTATGGTTCTTTGTAATATGTTTACTTACTGGTATTAAATTCATCGAGTAATTCATCACCATCCTAGAATAGTTGTAGAAAATCATTTCATCGTGCGTATATTCATCACATGCCCATTTTTCTCTTAAAAACTATGTGCTGAGGGTGCTATAATTTAAGTGAAATCTCCTGTTTGTAAGTAAATAAGGTCTTATCTATAAAAGAAAGATGTCTGAAATTCGTAATTGAAGATAGTTATTGTGCAAAAATGACGCATATCTGAATATTAACCAATGAAATGTGTATTATAATGTAATATTATTAATCATAATTTTCGAAATTTAAATAGAACAGTCCTTCATAAAACTTAAAGAGTAAGAATATGATGTCTGAACTTTTGAATGTGCACACTCATGGTATGGAATGTACAAATTTGGTTATTTATCCTAAGCATGATCATGCACTCATTTCTATCTCTTTTCTTATATTAGCATTCCGCACAATAAAATTTTGTTAAATATTGCACGGAGCTTATAAGAGGTTTTAATAATGGAAAAATTATGCATATAACAGCAAGCGAGCCATCCGAGACATGTATTTATTTGGCAGTACATTTATTGCAGAAAATTGTATGATACTGGAAGCAAAAATAATTCCGAAATTCTCATCGATTATTATGTCTCTGATGATTGTTCATTGAATAACAACAACTACAAAAAAATTAATCTGGTTTTCCTCTCCTGTAACGAAAAAGTATTTACGTTATATTTTATACTTCTCTGTTACCTATATTGTTTGTAATGATACTATAACTAAAATGTGCATTTTGTAAACGATCTAAAGTGTAACGTTTCTGCCATGTTTTACTGTATTTTGTAGAACAGAATATCAGTTATTATTGGTTTGATAAATTCTTGATCAATTTTTTACCGTATTTTCGAATGTGAGGTTGGATTAAAAACTAGTTAAATTGAATGCATAGTCACTAGTTAAAAATAAATTATGTTACATATGGTTTGAATTTTTTTTTATAGTCATATTTTTTCTGTGCAAGATTTTGTAGTAATAAATATAAGGGAAAATTTGTTTACTCCAAATATAAACATTAAAGAAAAGAAAAAGATTGCAAAAGGTACCATTAGAAACTAAAGCAGTTAGTAATATCAAATATTTGCGAAATAAAAATGTATTCGGGTTTTCTCTTAATTATTGATGTTTTTAACAAATATTTCAAGAATTTTATGGCTAATATTTCAGGAACAGGGATATTTAATCTATGATATAATAATTTAAAAGAAGTCGAATTGAATAACATTTTTCAATGCACAAATTCTTATTGCGAGAGAAGGTAATTTGAGTCGTCATTGTATATTTTACTAAACCTAAGCAAGTTATTATTGATTTTTAAACTTTATATATGAATGCTCACTTTACTCAACTATCAAATTTCTCATTTTTTTTCATTGCTGTCATTAAACCTGTAACATTTTTTAATGTATTATGTACAATTAAACACAATATGTTACAAATTTTACAGAAGCTGCTTTGTTCAAATATATCAATTTGATATCCAATAACAAGAATAAATCGATTTATATGCTTCAGTTTACTATAAATTTCACTTGCATAAATGGGAATAAAGATTTTTGGAATACAAGTGTGAAAGTGACTGCTTCTAAGTTACAGTCGGATGATGAAAAATAGGCTTTATTATAAGCAATCCTTAAAATAAAGGAAGATTATCATAAGTATTTGAATAACACTTTTCGCCGCATTTGGCAATTACTAGAGATTCATTTTCTCAAAAAGATATTTCTTTGGCTTGTACCAAAAAAAAAAAAAAAAAATATGATAGATAGACAACATTGTGTGTGTAACAAAAATCGTTATAGACAGCAAATATTTTATGCTTTGAACAAATTCTGTTTGCAAATACTATTTTTACATATATGTATCAAATACCATGTACTAAAATTTTTGGCATGGTGTAGAAGAGGATTTGTGAGCTGATTATCAATGGTAATGGAAATTTTTCTTATTATCATAATATTTTAGATTTATTTCAGTGCTCCTTTGATTTCAAAACAATTTAGGTAAATTTTTTTTCACATTTATATGGAATATTCACATATTTAGTTTTGCCTGCTTCTTTTATAATGGTATATTTTTTCATAACATAAACAAACAAAGTAATCTTTTCATGGGAGGACATTGGAAGGTACTGAACCTGTTACAATTTATGCAGTACTCATTTTTCATTCTCAAAATTAACATCCATTAACACAGGATCGTTCATCTATTAATTTGAAACATGCTCTTATAGAGCACGATGTAAAAATAAGTAATGCATAATGCCTATATATTCATGTACATAAGTCGTTTTATGATTTTCTGTTACAAGATACATCAAGAGTCAATTTTTAAATATTATATTGAAGTGTAAAAAATTCATTATAGAAGTGCTTTATCGTTTTAGATCAAGCAATTTCAAAAATTAACACTCGTAAGACTGTTTCAGAATTATGAATTGCTACTTTTGAAATGATTATTTATACTTTTGCATAATTGTTTTCTTACCTAAATATTATTTCTGAATTCAAATTTAATATTATTATAAAATATAATTTAAACATAATTCGCTATAGAATTTTGGTTTCAAAATATTTGTCAGCATTGTTGTTATCAAATCCAATAACTGGCGAAAAAGCAAGATTAACATGGCTGTAACATGATATCAGTGTTGATGTAAATGCAATTGCACCAGTGTCGTCTTTATATCCCGTATAATTTTGCATCAGTGTCCCATATAATTTTTAGTCTAGGATACTTAAAAATTTATGATGCTAATATTAAATTTTGAATCAAAATATTTGAGTGTGATTTAAAATAAATGAAAAATATTATTTCTGCTTGTAACTATACAGATGTCGATATTGCAATTTTACATAAACATTGTTACAAAAATAATTATTTCTCAAATGTAATCTTGAAAATTATATAGATGAAAAAAAGATAGTGGAAACTAGCTTGCAAAATAATAAAGTAATGATCATCAAACAAGTTTTTTTTTCCCTCCTTAAATTTATTTTTTGTTGGATCATAATTATTTGTTTCAATAGTTTCATAGATTATAAAAGAATTCCATTATGAAGATCCTTAATATCCATGCTATTTTTCTCTGTTAAATCTTGCCT
Organism: Argiope bruennichi; assembly: GCF_947563725.1. Classification (NCBI taxonomy): domain Eukaryota; kingdom Metazoa; phylum Arthropoda; class Arachnida; order Araneae; family Araneidae; genus Argiope; species Argiope bruennichi. The sequence continues at coordinate 103,910,328 of NC_079163.1, read as the reverse complement.
CTCCTCTTCTGTCTGTCTTTCTTTCCTCTCTTTCTACACAGATGACATCTAGTTCTAATATGGTTACCATGTAGTTTCAAGCATAAGATATTAATCTGACAGATCATAATGAATGGCCAATATAAATTTGAAGGTGCCTATGTACTTAGTTTCATTTATCGTAGTGCAGTTTGTTTGTTTTTTCCCATGCTTAATATATGTTTGAATCGAATAATGCACCAAGTGATGATTAGTGTTAAATTTTAATAGAAAATAACTAGAATGAATAATGTAGCTGGGATTTCAGTTTAGACAGTTTTATTTCCTTATTTCTTTTATTTGTGTTTTTTCAAGATTTCCCAAGTGTTGTATACACTACATACAAGACATAAAAAAATGCATACAGTACAAATAAGTACATATAAGAAATGTATTAGAATCATTAACTAGTTGTTTTTAATTAGGAACTGGAGCAAATGAGAAAAAGGGTTGATGATAGTCAACAAGGACAATCTGCTAGCCAGAAAGTAGAAGACAAACTTAAAGTAAGACGATTGTTTGAATATATCATCCTTTAAATATGTCTTATACATATATTGCTTAAATTTAATTGAGAAATTAATGTACCCACTCCTGAATCTTAACAGCAGTCTAAAATGTTTTTATTATCCATAGAAATTTTTTCAGTCATAAGTCAAACCAGTCATTACAGCACATCATCAAAAAAAAAAAAAAGGTTAAGTTTTTTCTTCCCAATTAGGTTAAATTAAATAGTATGATTTCTTCTCATCAACGACTGCCCAATATATGTCTTTATGATAAGGCTTTCTGCGCATAACTATTAAGTAATTACTTAATGTATTGCCACTTAATAAATATGTATGTGGTGAACATTCTCTTAGTAACAAAATATCAAACTTGGCATATTTATTTTTGAAATTGATAGTAAAAAGGCCGAACACATTTAAATTATTAAATTGGGCTGTATATTTTAGGTAGTGTTCGATTAATACCCTCTACCCCTTAAAACTCGTGTATGACTAGCTTAAAATGTACTTCATTCATTTTTCCATGTAAAAACATTATTTAGAGAAATTTGGAAACAGCATTTTCTTACCTTGTCATTTAGTTGATTGTTGAAGTTGCTTTTATTATGCTTTATCCATTAAAAGATAGAGTAAATTCATTCTTCCTTTTATCATTTGCATGATTTGAGCATTCTAGTGGATCATTTATGAAACAAAAGCGCATGTTAAATAAATTATATTTTTAAAGATTTAATTGTTAAATAAATATTGATTTTGTTCTTTTAATAAATAAACAAAATAATAAACTTTAAAAGATAGGAAAAGATTAAAGTAACTTTTAAGCTTTCGTTGGTTTATTAAATATATTTATCAAAATAACTGTACCTGGAACCTTATATTACTTGAAAATCATTAAACTGATGCTCACTAATACAAGAAATAAGAATAAATCAAAATAAAATTTAAATATACTGTGGTCATTAAAAACTTACCCAATATATGAACCTCTATCGGCTTATCCTCTCAACCAATTGAGATTGAATTTCAGATATTTAAAGGTATGCGCTCAGTGATGATTTAAAGCAATAGATTTCTCATAGTTACAATGAATTTCGAAATTTTCGAATGGCAATGCCGAATTATTATTTTTTCCCTCCTGCGAAAATCAATCATCGCATTGGAAAATCAAAAAAATGGCGTTAGAACGATACACGTATCAATGATAAGAGAGGAGAAGGTGGGGGGAGGGGCACTTTTGTTTTAGTTTCATTGTGCACATCTTCGTAGACGTTAATGCATTGCATATGGGAGATTGTTGACAAAAATAAGTAATGTAGCACCACAGGAGCACTGTATAACTTCTTGTTTTAAGGCATCTTTCTATTTTAACTAATCTCATGGATTTTATATATACACATAGATTTCGGATAACCCCATAACCAAAAATTCGTCTGAGAACGAGAATTTTCATTATGCATATATTGTTACAGTGTCATTTATGATCTTTCAATTCTCTAATCAAACTGCACAGGCAAAAAGAGTATTGTAGTTTAAATTTGTTTCTCTACACTCGTAACCGTGAGAGCTCTATTGTTTTAAATCATCACAATTTCTGAAATTTCTTTTTGAACATCGAGGAATGCTTTTTTCTATGACTTCCTTGTATATGTACAAACCTATAAATTTTTATTTGTAAGCGAAAGCGTCCCCCCTCCTTTTAGATTATATTCATAAACGTAACGATGTGTAAATAGAAATAGTGTTATAAATAGTAATATGCAGCTCAAGTTTTGAATACTAGCATTTTTATACATCATAAATACAAAGAAAAAGTATTTTTATTGGTATAGTTATTGTCAAAGTAGTTTATATCGTTAAAATCAGAACATAACATGTGCAACTGGGACACCTGTTTGGGAGTTTTGTCTCCTGATCACAATTACGAATTCATTTGAAGAGAAAATTTAAAATTATTAGAAATACTGCTGATTGTCTCAGAATTTATATAACCACCGTTTCCATTTACCCCAAAATATTCTTTACAATTTTTCAATAAAAGTACATTCTACTTAATGGGATATCACATATGAATTAACATAACTATTTAATATCTTCAATTTGGAATAATGTATAATCATTATATCCCTAATTCTGTGGGGAAAATTCGGGAAATCAAACTGTATAAAACAGAAATGACCGAATGTTATGAGACACAAAAATTAATCTAAGATAAGAAGTGCACTAAAATATAATAAGGACTAGCATTTTAGTTTAATAATAGAAAGTTCGGCTCTCAGTTCAAGCGGGCAGTTCAATCTCCGATTCAACTTATTTTTCTCTGTCTGAGGAAGTCTACTTAAGAGATAGAACTGGTAAAATAATTTTTATCTGACTCTTGAGATCCCAAACTATCACCAACCACTAAAAGAAGAATTATTCAAACTAGTACTCTTCAAACTCTAGTACTTCAATATAATTTATCAAAATATGCTTATTTGTTCAAATATCAACCATCAATGAATGGTACGAGATAAGTTCAATCTCCACATCCTCCATTCCTTATTGGGAAAAAAAAAATGTGGAACATCTTCTTTCGATTCCTCCCTTAACATTACAATTTTTTTCTTCCTTAATTTTCTTATAAAAAATATATACTATAGATTTAATATCACTTTCTGCAGTATAATAAATTATTCCAAATGCATTAAAAATACAATTTTTTTATTATCGTAGTAAAATGCTCCCATCTCACGTTGACAATTATCAGGGATAGTTGAGAACACTATCCTGTTTCTCGGTAGAAAGTGCAAAAATAAAAATTGAATCTTACTCGTAACCATTATATCCTACAGTCCAAGAAATACATTGCAACTTACTTTACAAATAACCGACGTAGGGAATGAATAATGGCACATGATTTTAGTTTTACTTTTTCAACATGGTTGCGACTAAAATAAATAAACGTTAGGAAAGAGCGCTGAAAAAAGCTGATGGTATTCTTCCTCTAGAAGGCATTAAACAAAGCACGTGATTGTCACTTCGCAAAGGCTTCTACAATGCATACTGTTGCCCAATTGTTTTTCCTGGTCCTATATTAAAAATGGCTGAAAAATTATATTTCTGGTACTCATTTGCATAAATATTGCTACTATTTTAAAGATTAAAATATTATAAAACTATATCAATCAAATAGGGTAGCGGTGGAATTTTCCAGTAGTAATGAAGTAATTAGTTTATCAAAAATTACTGTATAATATACTTAAAATGTAGATCAATGATTATGTATATCTTAAATTTGCAAATAATTTTTCAAAACATTATCTCTTAATTAAGTCGAATAAAAATTGAAAGGAATTCTTTCCATCCATTTTCTGATTCTATATTCAGAAATATAAAATTCTATTCCATATAAAATCAATTCTATTGGTTTTAAATGTTGTGCATTTTTCCTTAAACAATAAGAAGTTAACAGTAATCTATACTTTTAAGTTGGAAGAAGTTACTAATTATTTTCTGAGAGTATTTTATACTATGTTAAAGGTTCTTTCATGGAATAAATCAAATTTCACTTCAAATCAGTAGATATTCCATACCTCAAATTGAATACCGATTTTCATTCACCATTGTAAATTAAAACTGTTTTTCATGTCTCACATATTTTTCATAACTTTTAAATCTGAAATAATTTTTCTGTAATGTCTGTCTACTTTCACTTAACATTTCCTTTCCCCCTTTTTTTCCTTCCTAGTCATTTTCCTGCATGTTTCTCATATAATATGTTATTTGAAGGAGTATGAGCACATTAGTATAAAGTTATTTTAAAGAAATACAGTTATGAAATATACATTAGATAGTAAATCATAAAAATGTTTGAAGACCGGTGAAAATTATTTATGAAGATTCGAAAGTAAATTTTAATTAACTATGCGGAAATCTTTTTTGACAAGCTGAAATTGCTGACATTTTATTATTATTATTATTTTATGCATTTGTGAAACTATTTAATACATTATAGTTCAAATAAATTAGAACATCTGAAAATAAAGAAATTTGAAATCATTATCTTTTGTTCAAATATGTCGGTGGATTTCTTGGTTTCGAGCTAACTGTTTCTGTTAAATAGCGCTGTTCATTTTGTTTCATTGTACTAACCCTAAAATGTTCTCTCTACAGCTTAACTGGTGCTGCAAATTTACTTTGAATTTATAACTTCGTGTTTCACCTTATCAGCAGTCTTTTGTTATTTTGAGTATAAGATCGCAAATTACTGAGAAAAGTGCATTCCACTTTAATGAATTTCGTAAAACTTTTTGATGTTTTTGCTGAATTTTATAAATCATATGTCCTTATAAATGTTTTCACTCTGTATATTAATTTTTTTATAACACTGCATAATTTTTAAAGAATACCTTGAATATTATTCTCATTTAACAGTAATGTCTCAAACTTGAAATCTGATGTCTAAATAAATATAAAAATCTTGAATCTGTATGTCTAATAAAATATTTTGTTGCAGGTTCTGCTTGCAGATAATGAAGGTTTACGAAGCAGTGTTAGTCGATTACAAGAGCAGTTAGATACTACAAAGTCAAGTAACAAGGCCAAAAAAGGCGCCTTAGAACAACTAAACCAACGGCTGGCTCAAAAAATTCAAGAACTCAAAGACATTCAACATGAGATCTCTAATCTTTTGAACTCCTGATACTTGAACTCACAGTATCATGATATACTTCGATTCCCTTGGTCCCAAACCGTAGCTCCCAACCAAAAGAAAATCCATTTAGGCCCTTACTAAAGAAGCTTATCCTGCTAAAAAAAAAAAAATGCGTTTGAGAACTTGACTGCTCTGAACCCTTTGTTCACTTTATTTTTGAGGTTGATTTCACAGTTTGACCTGTAAAAACCAAAGATGTGCATTTTGTCATCCTTCTGGCACGTGAGCAAATTTTCAAGCATCACACAGTAACTGCTGTGCGTGTGCAAGTTCCTAAACAGAAATCTCTGCCTCTGTAGCAACTACTTTTACATTAATTTTTAGAATTCTTATATTAAATAAAACCGTTCTTAATCTCATTTATACCATTAAAATATCGATTTTTAACAAATATTTCATTGTTTTATCTTAAGTTTTTAAAATAAAATCGCTTTTCATATTTGTATTTTGTGTTCAGGCGAGTATGTTCCCCTTTTTATTTTTCATTTCTGATGAATTTTAGCAGTGTATAACTTCAAACCCTTTTCGCTTCATGAGCAGATAATGTAATCTGAATTATGCGTGTGTTGTTGTGAAATCTTTGAACAGTACTTCGTTTCTTCTGTAAAATAAAATTATTATAAAATCACCATGGTAAGCTATGTTTTCTGTCTTTTTGAAAGGATAAGAGAAGAAGAGAACTTTTGAAGAGACTAATGTATTTTCATCTATGTAATTTAATTTATATAATTCTCAATTGACCTTAGAATTTATTACTCTTAGAATGAATTTTAGTGTTGTTTTTTTTTACCTGCCGTATTATATGAAGGAACTCGAGTTTGCCCTCGTGTGAGTGTTGAGTGAACGAACAGTGGACTCTACCCTTACAGAGACTTCTTTCTGGAAGGGTATAAATTAGGAAGTCTATTGCTGATAGTTATAATGACCTTTTATAATGTAAAGGACTGTTTAATTGAATATAAATAAATCGTGGAAGAAATTTTTTGTTAAATAATGCTTAGTATTTTAAAGTTTCATTAATAGAGAGGCATATCCCCATTCAGTGGATATGATAGTGATCCTTACTGTCCACGTGATAAAAAAAATTATGTAGTGTTTTTACAGATTACAAATAAAATTTCTAATATATTTATATCTATTCCTTTAGATGTGCTCTCGATGAGAGTAAGGGAAAATATGTGGCAGCTATTCCACTTTAGGTTATATAGATGCTCAAAATTTTGTGATTTAGCATCACTTTTAAATATTCCACCATCATGAACATAGCTATATTATATCTCAGTATACTCCAAAATATATTAAATATTCGTTTTATGAATTATGAAATAGCTGTATATGGGAAAATTTAGGCGTATTTGTATTGAAAAAAATTGTGTTATTTCTTCCTGTTATCTGAGGGTTTAATGTTGTAATTATGTTGTTTTGTTTGCAATATTTGATTGTTAACAAACTTATTTTGTTGAATTTTCGTTTAAAATCTTTTGTTACAGCAATCGTATCAATTTGTTATGCTGGAATCTGATATACACCTTTACTATATTACCTATTTAACAAGTTAGTTATGTTGCTTCAAAATAATTCATAACTTTGGGAGCAAAATCCTTGATAAACAATACACAGATTATCAGTTTCTCAGAAGAAGAAAAAATGAGGATATTTTGCTTTATCTGAAATATTGATAAATTTAAAACTAATTGCTTATCTATCTGCTTCATATGTTGTCTGTTATACACATTCAGACCAGCCATGAAGCATAATGGACGCACATGCGTGTTTGAATGCCTAAAACATTTTGATTGGCTGATGTATTGAAACACTATAGTTAAGGATTGTTCCATGTGTTTTAGAATAGTATTACATCAGTGCCATTTTCAACAGAAAATAGTGGGAATGTGTTTTGTGGTAATTTCATCTTTCCTACAGTTACCCTTAGGTTATTCATCAAGTCTGAAGAAGACGGTGCTCTCTCCAGTTCACTGTGTGTTAATTCCTGCTGCAAATATTTGCACTGCCATTACAAATGACATTCTCATGTTTGTGCTAATAGATAGGTTACACTCTTAAAAACCAAAGTTCAATGTCTGTTTGTGATGATTAAATTAATACAGAATTAGGTTGATCATTTTTACAGTGTTTCCTAGATTTTAAAAGTTAGTTGAATGCTTATATAAACAACTGTCAATCTTCTTATGTGTTATACTCATTTGTTACATTTTATGTTATATTTTATAAAGAACAAATTTTCAATATTGGTTGTGAGTAGAATATCATCGAAATGTTTGTAAATAAAAAAAAAGTATCTGAAAGGAATCAACAGTATTATAAGGTTGATATGAGCCCTTATGGCTGTAACAGTTTTGAGATTATGCCTGTTTTATTTTAAATGCTGCTCTGTCTGAGATGTTTGAAAACTCAATGCAATAATGAAATATAAGCATACATATACCGCTGGGTATAATGTAAATTAAAATATATAGGCCCTTTGGGCATACAAGATCTGTATCAATGATGTGTTTTTAAATTTTAATTTTCTGCTGTATATTCATTATAGGACAAAATGAACATTATAATTTACTCTTCAAAAGTGTCTGTGTGTTGTTTTAACAAACCATTTCTTGAAACACAGAACTTAACTGTAATTTTTTTTTTTTAATTTGTGCTTTTCTTTACCAAAATTATAAGAATTATCCAATGGAAATAACAAATTCATTTTTAACTTTTAATCCTTATCAAAACTTAATGATCATAAATAAATATGTAATATAGCACTAAAAAATTAACAATCCGAAACATTTTGAATATAGAATGTTAAAGCAAAAAAAATTATTCACTCCCAGTTTTTACTTTGTGAAAGCTGTTGAATGCATTTTTTTATTAATTCTTTCAAGTGGGCTTATTAGCTGAACCGCTTATATTTAATGCATGGTTTTCGGTTTTTAAACCACTTAATAAAGACAAACATTTTTTGAGCTTTAAAAGTGTTCTTTCTTCATCGAGTGATTTAAAAACTGAATCAACATGTATTAAATACTTTGATAAACTGCCATGATTGAAAAATTTAAAGAAATTATATAATTGCTTTTTAAAAACACGGTATTTGTCTACGATATCAAATTTTAAAAAACATCTTTGTAGAACTGCAAACACTTAAATCACACAATGAATTCGATAAAAAGGTTTATTTTCAAATTTGAATAGTTCATACATTTGCTGCTGTGGATTGATGAAACAAATTCCTAAATACTACAATATTTAATAATTTTTTTTTCACATATGAAATTGAACATAATATTTAATTGTCACTTGAAGTAAATGCCATGAAATCATAGTTAAAATGGTTTTTTTTTTTTTTAATATTCAAAATATATAAAGACGTAATTTAATATTTAGAAGGAAAAGTTGCCATATTATTTATAAAAATCGGAAGTACTGATAGAAATATTTAGGTATCGTACATACAATCTCTAACCAATTAAACGCACCTTTTTTGTAATATATCATTATTTAAAGGTAGTATGTAATAACTGTGTGTGTTTATATTGGTCTATTTACGGTACTATACCTGTGCATTATGGTGGAAAGCCATTAATTAGATGTTTGAACAATGCCTACCGGCCATATGACGAATATTTATAAAAGGGCCTGAAGGCCTATGATGTACATTTGATACGGAATTCTCAAGTTAAAGAAATTATGCAATCAGCAGGATGCCAAAAAGAATAAAAAGCTCTAATCGGAGACCTAACTAAATATTTTTGAAACTACATTTACTTTCCTTTGTTTATAGCAATAATAAATATTGCTTTAGAAGTAAAATTTTTTACTATCGTTTGCAATGATTTCTTAGTAAGTACTTTGGTTCCATTTCACTAACAAATATAAAAATAGGTCTTTTATTTAATAATTATATTTAAAATGCGTAGTGCGTTGAATTATTTGGTCAGAGATTGTTATAGCGAATTCCATTGATAAAGGAGGTTTTTGGTACACGTCATCCGTGGATTTTGAACAATTAGAATTATGCTTATTGTTTGACAAAAAAAAATATTAGTAGACTTTATATTACTACTATTAATTTTATTAGCAATAATCAGATTGTATGCCATGAGCAAACAAAACTGAAAATATAGTCTAGATTTCATACTGCTGTCTCTGGATCATAATTAATCGTCATTGAATTTTTAGCTTGCAAAACGTGTATTTTGGTGTCATTGAATATTTATTTAAAGCTATAAATGGAACTATAAGAAATACTCATAGAAACTTTTGTTCTGTGACACAGAGTGGAAAGTTGCAATTTCTTTGTTTAACAATAATCTGACGGTCCCATTAATTCATTTGCTATTTCAAACACTGAGGAAGTCTTTGCTAACACATTTATCAATGTTATGTGTTCTTCCTCATCTTATTTTTATTTATATACTTGAGTCTAAAATTATAATTTTATTTGTAAATGCATATATGTAGTTCCATTATTGTAATGTCATTATTTTCAGTAGTTGTTTTGTTATAATTGATAATTAAAAGATGCATGTTTACAAAAAATTGTCATCCCAGATTCTAGTATAAATTATGACATCTGGACACGTAACTAAGAAATACTTATACATTATATTTTTAGGGAGAATCGGGGAAATCTTTAATAATTTGCAAATCACTTATTAATATGCAATAAAAAAAATTTGAACAACATTATGCTTTTTCGACCTCGATTTACGACAGAGTTCTGATCCGACCAACAGATGATTCAAGTCTGATTTATAAGAGTATTTTTCAACACTAATTTCATTAAAATCGGTAATAAAAATTGTACATAAAACACAAAAATTTAGTCTACGTTATGAAATTATCGCACATAATGTGTATCATTATGTTATCATGTTAGTTGCCACTCTATTCTCACTGCTGAAAACAAAAATACTTTAATTTTATTTTTTTGTAAATCCATGGAGCGAGGATAAGATGTATTTTATTAATTTGTTTTATTAAGCATATTACATTCATCAGCTTTACCTGTGGAATTAGTAATAAAATATTCAAACAAATCTCATTACTTTTAGTTTCTGAAAGCATTTCAGTGATAGTATTCATCTGAAATACAGACGCAATATCTATACGATCAAGACAGCAATTACAGTAAAAAAGCAATAAATAAAAGGACCAAGTGACTATGAATTTTGCGATATTGCAGCTTTCCATTCGAATCCTATTACAGACACCAAAAACTGTAGAAAGAAACGTGAGAATGCAATTAGAAGGATTGAATCAAATAATAACTACAAATATGCTTTTTTTTTTTTTTTTTTTTTTTTTCTTTTGCTAATGTTATATTACTTTTGTCCTTTTTAAATTTGATTTTAGTTATCTTCAATAAGGTAATGTGCGGAGAACAAGTGATTCAGTATCTAGTTTGAATGAGAATGACATTGTTGTTGCTTTCGCTAATTACGCATAATAAAATTAACATGAAAAAACAAAAGACAATTATTTAGCAATATTAAATGAGAGATTCAGTTGGAATAAGTGGCTGAATCAGCTTCAGGAAGGATATTAAACTGAATACATTTGGATATATATATAAACCACATTCGCGTCACAAGATAAGAAAATTATAAAACCGGTTAATCAGTATCGGCTTTGATGGACACCACCTCTAGTATCTGTAAACCAAAATTCTAAAATGCTAGCTACAAATGTGATTAAGTCAGTACAAAACACAGGCTCTTTTTGCTGCAACAGAAAAAGTGAAGGTAAATTTTATTTACTTCAATCTCTGTGATAATTGGTTGCCCACTATTTAACATACATTCAATAATTTTACTTCTTTGAACTACACCATCTTAATTTACATATATCTGGAAAAATATAAAATCGTGTTTAAAATACAGATAAAATAGTAATCTCCAATAGAATATCTCAAATGAATATAAGATAGTATTCAATTTAATTCCTCGATAAAAAATGCATTTCAATATGAAAAACAGAAATATTTAATAAAAGGACTGTCATTTATAAATAGCGCAGTTTGTATTGCCCTTATTTCAAATCCTAATATCCAACTAAATCTGAAGTATTTAAACTACAGGATTGATGTTTAGATGTTACTTAAAAATTCATAAAAGTGCATTACTTGCACATCTTGTCAAATCTTAGAAAGAAAGACAATAAAATATAAATGATTCATTAAAAATGGCAATCCAGCAACGTAAGTATTCTGTCTTCTAATAAGAATTTTTTCTTAATATTCGACATCTTTTATATCAACTGATTAAAATATATTTATTTTTGATAAGAAAGGAAATCCCACTTTATATAAAAATCATCTAATCTGCAAATTATCCAATGGCGGTTTTAGAACAGTAGTTAAAACTCACGTATCACGACGAATACATCGATAGAAACAATTAGAAATAATATTTAGTCATTCAACAAGTAAGCGTATCAAGGCATTTCTAATCAAAAGTGGAGATTTTGCAGGGTTTTTTTTTTTTTTTTTTTTTTTCCAAAATATTTCAAAAATTATTACAGATATGCGAATAATTTTTAGTATTCCAACTTTGCTGTTGCGTAAAAATTTTACTATGTTACAATTCATTTTATTTTCCGTGTTTAAAAATTGGTGAAAAAATATTTTTTCTTAAATTTAAAAATTTATTTCCTCTATTTGTGTAAAAAAATTATGATCTTTAAAAAAATTCGAAATGTATTATATTTTCCGAGATATCGCCAAAAGTTTTTACGATTCATTCAGCACTGGACGCATCATTTTTCAAAACTTTATAACTCTTGAAATTTTTATCAGAAGCTTGCAAAACTTTACTTGGTGACTATTTTCATGACAAGCAATCGATTAAGCGAGGAAAAAAAATTGGTAAGTGTAATGTGAAAATTTCGAAATACCAATGAACTATGTTAATTAACCCAGTTAGTCAAAGTAGGCATTTAAACAAATTTGTCCTTTTGAACCAGTTCCATCGACACCAGTTTTGTGAGGATAAATAGCAGTTACAGAGATGCCTCATTATTTTTGTTCACAACTGTATAAATTCAATTTTCCATCCACCAATTGTTTGCAATTTATAGAGAAGGGGCAAAGCGAATACAGAAACTTAAAAGACAAATTATCAAAATAAAGCAAGAATAATGAGTGTTTTTATCAATCAATATCTAACTTCAGTGGACCTAAATAAATAATTTCAGTATTTTGAACTAATTTTTTCTTTTATTAAATAAGCATTTATTATGAACGAATAAAAAAACAGTAATCGGTAGAATTCAAATAAAAAAAAAACTGCACTGTTCGTTTCAGAAACCGCGAGACTAGCACTTTTCAACGATTGTACTTCACTAAGGGGTAGTACGTAGGAAGAAGCAGTTATTACGCCTCCTAACTCCTCGAAAATCTGAATTCACTCTATTCCTAAATATAAACATGTCCCTTCATCTGAACTCTCACCCCTTCCCTCTTTTTGACAAAATAAACGCCCTCTGATGCATGCGCCAGAAGCGCGGAATTTTTCCGAATATGAGAACGAACCGTATGCAGGGAGTAATGAAAGATCATTTACAAAGGTAAGTCAGGTATACTTGGTCAGCCACTTTACTATAGAAAATGAAGTTAGAAATGCAAAAAGCTTTTGTCAGTGGTTTAAATAAAATAAACGGATACATTAAATAATATGTATAATACAGATTTAATGGAATGCACCTTTACAATAGCAGATGCGTGGACATAACATTACAAATTAGTGATGACGTACAATGGCAAATAGAAGCAACAAACAATAAGTCTTTGAAGTGCTTAAAAAAACTTGCATTCGGAGCTCTACAATCTTCTCGTGTTATTTATCTCTCCTTATATATATATATATATATATATATATATATATATATATATATATATAAGGAGTCTCGGGAGAAATATTAGAAAATTATTTGTCCTAAAATGATGAAATAACATGAATTTAGTTACAATAGTTTTAGATGAATGAAAGATCTTTGAAAATAGAAGATATACAAGACAAAGTTGGTTTCCAAAGATCTAAATGTATTCATGATTTCAAATATATAATTACGTTGGGAGAAAATTAACAATGAGTCATTAATTTATGATAGTTAAAAAAATTAAGTACAATGCATCACTAAAAAAAAAAGAGTTCATAAAATAATTAAATGTTCCACTTAGGATCGAATTTCATGCTTTTTAATACATACATATGTGGTAGTATGTTTTGAAAACATCTAAATGATTACCAAGACAACTTTTTACTTAGCACATTTCAAATATAAAATTCAATACATTTAAAATAAATAAAAAAGTAAATCCTTTCATCGATTTTATTTTAAAAACTCTTATAATTAGCTCAATCTCATAACTAGCATTATTAATCAGCCCAATTTTAAATAGAATCATGCACACAAAGAATACATATCAGATGTGAAAGAGCGAGCAACACAATACTAGAGCAGAAAGCTTTTATATTAAAAATGCCGATAATGAAATGACTTTCGTGTCTTTCAAAACAAACATAACGCCATCTATTTGTGAAAACCGAAACTACTTTCGCGCCATGGAAATCTATATTTGAAATCATGGCGACCTTATTTATTAGTTTTAAAAAATGAAAAACTCTGCTTTTTAATTTATAATTCTAATTCAGAAATAGAATTAATTTACCCTTTAACAGTTTATGCAGTTGCTTGAATTTCTTGTTTTGACACAACACGACTGATATTTTGGGACGGATTTCAATCATTTTGCGCCTTAACAGATGAATATCTGAACACGAATACCTTCTCTAGTCGGGAGGAATTTGAACCTTTCTATTAAACTGAATTTGAACTAGGGCCATATAAACGTTTTGCAATAATTTAGTTTGGCAGGACCTGGTTTCGAACCTTTAACTCTCCTACGCGGAAGCCGATATTTTTTCTCATAAATAAACACAGTGACCGTTTATCTTTTGGCAGTCAAATTAAGAAATATATTTAAAATGAATGAGGATTTCTATTGTGCTAGCCAAGAAAAAATTCATCAACTGCTTATCATTTTGGTTTAAGAGTGTTTCTGAAAGTGAATGGCAGTTTTCCTTCAGAGTGTTTGGATCATTGTTGAGAGCGCCAAATATCAATCAGAATTTTGGCTTAAAAATTATTGCTATCAGTACCTTTTTTATGAGCACTGGTAAATAAATTAAAAATGCCACTTTTCGACTCGCGCAGTATAGCTTAAAATAGCTTTTAAGCTGTAAAACACTGACAAATCAAATCAAACGAACTTATGATGCAGTGGATTGCTACTCGATGTAATCGTTCAGGCCGTGAAATGAGGAGATTTGCGTTGGCAGCTTGCAAATACTTATTTAATGTAATGTGGAGAAAAAAAAATGAATAAAGCTTTTTTGGGGTATTAAATTTAGCATTATAAAGATATACCAATAATTAATGTTAGTGGGAAAATATCTATTAGCTTAAGAAATAAATGAAAAAATCTCTATAACATTTAAAATAAATACACTAATTTTGACAGGAAAATATACTTGACAGTTAGGAAACGTTTCATTTTGTGGGAGCAATCAATAATAAATTTCGATTAATCAAGAAAAGGTTAAAAGATATGAGTTTTCTAAATTAATTTCCAGGAAATTTCGAGCACTTTAAAATACAAATATGAATGTTTTGCACTATTAAAAAAATAACAACAGTGCTATTGCCTTGACAGTTCACAAGTATTAGCATACGTTTCTGCTGCTTGCATTGAATTTCATTTTCTCATTATTAAATATTTCCTTCCTTTTAATTTTGAAACTGTTCCATTATGTTAGGTTACTATCAATTTTACACGAAATGATTTTGAGTGAAAAATTTTGAATCCTTTTTTTTGAAATTAAATTTCAAATTTTAATTTATTAATGACTAGCAATAACCAGCCCGTGATATGAAAAAAAAATGAAAAATAGTATGATTGATATTGTCTATTTGTTTTTCTCCACGACAAAAGTATTGCATGCAAAACTACAGATATTAAAAATCGAAATAGATAACTAAAAGTAGTGACATGTTGAATAAAAAAAGGGACAATGAAATTAGAAATTTGACTGCAAACGATGCAAATAGAATCTAAAGTGTATAAAAATAATTTTCAGAAAAAAAGTCTCCCAGCTATACTGGCAAACCAATCAAATTCTATCAATCTGCGTGTACTGAAAAACATTGAGTCCATAATAGCACAAAGAAAAAAAGTTCCTTCTGTTTTCTTCCGCTAATTGCTAAGAACATTTTTGAAATCATTGAGAAACAATTAAAAATCGATTTAAAAAAAAACGAAACTTCGACAGTTTGTTTTAAAGTAGGTAGAAATGATCCAGTTACTACCTCAAACCAGCGGAGGTGGTCTCCCCGAAGCTTTCTCGCATGATCTCCAATTAAGTTATCCTCCAACCCCCACATAAAAAATATAGACCTTGGATAAGGCCACAAATGTCTTGCAATGGCACAAGCGAACAACGGTTACGGAATATAGAACTTTGGCGTGAATCTAACAATTTTATTGAACTATCGGGCGAATACGCATTTTAAACGTCTTTTTGACGACTAAATGAAATCAAAATTAGACACGCAGAGCCATAGTTGTAATTACAAGATAATATAACGAATTTCATTGATGTAAGTCTTTGCGTTTATAAGTTATTGCGTTTCTATGCATGCGAAAGTACAGACGTTCAACCCTTCGATAGATTTGATTCAAAATTTAATAAAAATTTACATGTTAGATATTAAACCTGTGAACTAAATTTTATCTGTCTAGCTGATTACACTTTGGAGTTATCGAATTCACTTGTAAAAGAATGGCCGAACAGACTTCCTTTAAATAGATTTTGTTCAAAATTTGATAGAAATCTAAAAATTCGGTCGTATACCAAAGGTCCATTTCATCCGTCTAGTTCAAATCACTTTTGATTTATGTTTTGACAAACTGACACATAGAATGTCGAAATTGTGTTTTTCGAACTCGCGGAGGAACTGAAACGTGGAGATTTGTCAAAATCTCTAGTTCGATTTCTCGAAAAGATAAAATTATAATGCCGAATGCAGTAATTTTAATTTTTTGGAAAAGCTAACTATATTTAAAAAAAAAAACCCTGGCAGAATTCGGTAAATTATGATAGTTGTTCAACACAAATTTCATTAGAGCGACAATTTTTTTTCGAACGATGCATAGATCACCCCCTCCCTTCCCGTCCATGCGATCATTAAAAACGTTAAAACGGATAAGTGAGAAAAATCATCCAAAACAACACAAAATATTAAATAAAAAGTTTTCTGTTTTAAATTTTGAAATTTGTGCCCTAGCTGCGTTTAATCTCCAATACATCCAATACAACTACGTGTATGTGTATGTGTCGAATTTGATATCAGTAAGTACGATAGAATCATCTGAACACCGCATAAAAACACTTCCTCTTATAGGTGTGCATAAAGTTATGCAATTAAAATTCTATAAAACTGCTTTTCCAATCTCTGTAATATCTTAGCATCAACCCATTGCTTAAGTCAAATATTTAAAATCAAATTATCGATTTTACTGGCATACATTTAAATTATTAATCCCTTAACTTTCTACACCATCTAATTACAGGGAAATTTCTGTTTTGAGAATTGAATTTCGTTTTGCTTCAATTATAAATGCATGAAATGAGAATCGATTCCATGCAATTTTTGTAATAAATAATGACATCTATTAATTTCTTGATTTTAGTTTATTAATTCAAAATCATGATAAATTGCCATGTGTACAGCGAACATCTAAATCTATTAAGTAGTTAGTATTAGTGTCTGATGAATTAATAACTGTGTATCTTTATAAAAATTAAAACTGAATTTTGGGCATTAACTCCGCACTGAACTATTTTTTCTTTTTTCAACTACTGGAAAATGAAAATTTTTTCTATAAATTAAAAAAATGAGTGTAAAAAAATACAAGAAAATAATTATAAAAATTTAACTTTTTAATTAATTTTATTAAAAATTAAAATCATTAATGGAGCTAATGTAAGGTCACATTATACACACCAAATGCGATGCATAATTGGCGTGATAATCCAACATGAAATTAAACATTAGATGGCATGCGCAGTTACTGTTAGCATGTGCCACGTGTATTCGTTATATTTTTTTTAATTAAATTTCCTGATTAAAAGAAATTTTCTTTTTCTAAGGCAAAATGTGGCATGGTAAGAGTTTAATTAATCAGTTCTTAAGCAATTAAAAAATAATTCAAAAATGAATTGATGGGCAATGAAAGGTTAATCAATAAAACTAAAATATAATTTTAAAAATCGTTTTCGTATTTCGCCGCATCCGGAAATGAAAACGTTACTAAGTTGTGCATAGGGGAAAGTAGTATTATTTAGTATTTTTAGTATTATTTAGTAGTATTTTTAGTCATGGTATATTAACATATTTTTAGGATTGAGATCGGTTTAAGGAAGGAGATTCATTTAGCTTATTAAATAAATCTAATTTTATTCATTAATTAATTTCGTTAACTAATAATTAAGTAACAAATCCAGACATACCGTTTGTGTGTGTGTGTGTGTGTGTGTGTCTGTGTGTGTGTGTGTGTGCGTGAGAGAGAGAGAGAGATAAGGAACTGAAGCATCTAAGTTTCTGTTTTATTGAAAAATTTGTCAGAACTTACGCCAACCTCCGTAACGTCACACAGACTGATGAATTTAGTAGGAAACATATTTCCCATGACCCTAGAAAGGGTTAAAATGCAATGGCAGAGAAGTAATTTTAATTTAATAAAAGGTATTTTGTAGTTTATTTATCTTCAAAATGAAGTAATTAAACTTTAAGTAATACATTTTGCAGCTCTAAAAAAACATCTTATTAAAATTATTACAGTCATTTCGAAAATCGGCCTGCTATTTTCTTTCAGCACAATTAAAGTAGTATATTTTGATCCTCAAATTACACCAACACACATTATATGACATTTTGTGTTGTGTATAATTTCTTTCTTTCTTTTCTTTTTGTTTTGTTCATATACGATACAAAATCAATTAGATCTTAAGTAATTTTGTTCTTAAGCAAATTTTGATGTTTTGTATGTTTCTTTCTTTATTTATTTGTTTGTTTGTTTGTTATTTTTGTTTCGGTGTATTCCATTTCTATTTATTGGAACGACTGATTATTACAATTGCTTGCTGGGCTTTTGGACCACTGGATTACCTGACTAGACCACTTCAATTACCACAACTTTTTGTGGTTCAATGTGAGTAACTTCTGAGAAGCAACAACAAAAAATCCCCTATCATTATCTTTAAACTATTTTAATAAAATTATCAAACGAGTTTTCCTCCTCAGAATAAAAAATTATATTTAGATACTTACTTCACCACAACGCAAGGATTATTAGTTTTTTGTTAAAATAATAAATTACCCTTCCAGCTGAGTATCCTGCTATTTCCACATGGTGGCAATCAGTCCATTTTCTGTTGTATCCGGCGTTTTTTACAGTTTAGAGTGTTTATTTTTACGATTACAGAGTTTTTATTATATTATATTATTATTGTGTAACATATAGTATCAGTTCACTTTCTTTGAAAAATATTTGAACTAATTTGCAAACAACGCATCTAAATAGTGATTTTAAAGAATTACACAGTCACACACAGGGTGAATGCTCGTTTGTTGCAGTCACGCAGCGTTTTCTTTTAAAAATTATTCCGCAAACTAGCTTTGCATTGTTACATCTTATGATGCCTATTTTATGTCTTAAATATTTAATAGAATTGAATTTATGACAAAGATCCAATCTAGACAACGGTCTAAAAACGTCAACTTTTCCTTCTCTTACAGGGGCTTTCATAAAAACAAGTAAGAGAAAAATTGGATTACAAAATGCACAGAACTTACCTTCTGGCTGCAGAAGAAATAAGATCACTTCAAAGAATCGGCAATTATTTTACTTTAAAACTAAATCTAGGTAGAATGAGTCTACCTTTATACACAGTTTGATCAAAATATGAAAAGCTTACTGCAAAAAGCATTACACACATTCTCCACGTGCAGTTATGAGTTTTTAAGTAATTCAGATATGCAGCTACATTGTTTTATAAGACAAAAAACAAAAAAGAAATGCAAACACACAGCGAATTTTCTCTCTTTCTTGATAAAATAATAATCCATAAATAATACTTCACGGGACAATGAAAAATAATTTCAGCTCCAGAATACGTGGTCAGTTGAACTTGTTGTTTGTCTCTCTATTATCACATAAATAAATCCAAAAGCTTCCACTCCTTCTAGAATCGGATATTCAACATTGTAATATATGCAGATATTTAATTATGAATGCTAGGATTTTTAATTCTAAATTTTTTTTTAACTAATCTGAAATAGTTTATAAGTTGTGATGCTTATTTTAACACACTGTCTGCTAACTAATGCTATTTGACTGAAAAATAATCTATTGTAGTACAGAATAGATAGAACAGAAAGGGTTATCTTGTAAATTAAAACGCTCGTATTCCGGGCTTGAATCACGGCAGTGAAGTGCTAAGAAATCAAGTAACATTTACTTCATTCCCAATAAATAGTTTAAAGGTAAGCTATGAACGGCTAAAACGTATTAATGTAGCAAATTGAAGTAAAAATATATTCCCAAATTGAAGTTAAAACTGTAAAATATTAAATTATGAGCAATTCGTATTCCTATTTTGTAAACAAATATTTTCCATTTGTTCATACATATTCTTTTCATATAAAACAGAATCATCGCAAATTAATTCATAAAAAAATTTAAGTGGCTATTGCTAGATAATTTAAACGGGGAGATTAGAAAATAGGTTTTAATAAAGTTTAAGGTTAAATAAGGCATAATAAACCTTACATGAAATTATCCCTCTTTTTTTTTCCCCGTGGATTGTTTGGAGTCACATATTATAGCTCTGATTTATTGAGTAAAAAATCTGCAAACATGGCTTCAAATGTTGCCACAGTCATACATAATATATATATATACAGTGGCTCCCAAAATTGAGTATACATTATACTTTTTCTTCTTTAATTTTATTCTTTTTGGTCTTAATATTCCTATTTATGGCTAATATTTATAAGAACGACAAAATATACATTAATAAAAGTATTAGGCTAAAAAACAAAACGGAGGAATCAATAATATTTTTATTAAAGTAATTTTTATGCCAAAGTTGCAAATTCCAAAGTCACAAAATTGAGTAACACCTTATAAAATATGCGACTTGACTACCATTATTTATTTCCAAATGAATAAGTAAAATAGTTTTGTTACTTTAATTGGCAATCATTGATTTCCAAGCGAAAACAAACGTTTTGGTTATCAAAATGAGCTCCAGAAATGAAACAAATGTTGAAATTCGGAAACTTGTTATTCAATTGTCTGAAGATGGTAAATCTCTACGAGAAATTGCAAGGGAAATTCAACGCAGTCACGGATGCGTTCAAAAAATTATCCAGAAGTATAAAATGTATGGGCAAATTGCTAATAAACTTGGAAGAAGAAGAAAAGAAATCTTCAGTGCCACGACCAAGAGAAGAGTTATTCGAGAGGTAGCAAACAATCCTAAGGTGAGTGCTACAAAAATTACTACATCTACTTCAAGAACAATGGGAAAGTGTGTTTCTGCAGAAACAATTCGAAGAGTAATTAAAAAAGCAAATTATAATGTCGCGTAGCCAGAACAAAACCATTCATTTCCAAAGAAAATTGAGAGAAAAGAATTTCATTTGCTAAAAGTCATATTTCAAAGCCTCCTGACTTCTGCAATCAAGTAATATTCAGTGACGATAGTAAGTTCAATGTTTTTGGTAGTGATGGTCGATGTTATGTTTGGAGAAAGCCCAATTCTGAACTTCCTAAAAACACCAATCCTTCTGTCAAGCCTGCAGGTGGTTCACTTCTTGTATGGGTCTGTATGTTTGTAAAAGGAGTGGGGAATTTAGTTTTCATTGATGGAATCATGGACAAAATTATATATTTGGATATGTTGAAGAACAATTTAAAACAAAGTGCCCAGAATTTCGGTTTAGGGTCAAGTTTTCTGTTTCAATAAAATAATGACCCGAAACATACAGCTAAAATAGTTAAGTTATGGTTGTTGTATAATTGTAAAATGCAATTACACACCCCACCTCAATCTCCAGATGTCAATGTAATTGAAAATTTGTGTGCACAATTAGGAAAATCAGTTCAAAAACACGATATTATGGGCAAGGAACACTTAAAAAGAGTATTACAAGAAGAATGGTCGAAAATATCCGGCGAAATAACTCAAACTCTTGTCAACTCAATACCACACCGTTTACAAGCTGTTCTAAATGCAAAAGGATATGCAAAAAAATATTAATTTATCTTTTTCTCTTTTTGTTGACAGATTTTTCTAGATGTATACTCAATTTTGTGACTTTGGAATTTGTAACTTTGAAATAAAAATTACTGTAATAAAAATATTATTGATTCCTCCGTTTTGTTTTTTAGCCTAATACTTTTGTTAATGTATATTTTGTCGTTCTTATAAATATTAGCCATAAATAGGAATGTTAAGATCGAAAAGAATAAAATTAAAGAAAGAGTATAGTGTATACTTAATTTTGGGAGCCACTGTATATATTGCCGGTGTTTGCAAAGTGCATCTCTTACAGTATTAACTGATAAATTTTGTTTCATTCGGAGCCAGAGAACGAACTTTAAGATTGTTTGAATAAACGAACTGTAATTATAACAAACCTGTATTACGATATCGATTTAAAGTTTTTGCATATATTTGCACATATAGTATTGCATATATAGTACACATAAAAAAAATTGTTGATAAGTAAACTATAATGTTACGCTTATTGTAAGTAATAAAAACCTGTAATTATTGATTATAACTGGAGAATGTGATCAATCAATTAATCATTTTTAATTTTTATCAAAATTTAATCATTTCCCTGCACCGTCTGTAAAGCTGTGTAGAGTTTTAAAATATCATAGAAGATGCACATCCCTACCCTAATGTGCGTCCAGTCTTCTGAGACGCAAAGTTTAAGCGAAGTTAAATTTAGCCATTCGGTGAGCTATGGTAATGCAATTAACAGAATACCGTTTGATTCCTGAATTTTGAAACTCCTATCACATTTACTATAAAATTCAGCCAATTTTTATATAAACATAGCTACTATGTTTACACAATAAAGATGGAAAATTATTAATAGTTAGAACACTTTCATGTGCTTAAGAATCTTAATCAAATTCAAATGACTCGATGAATAAATAGATGTAAACAGTCACAATGCATTAAAAAAATTTTGAAAGAAAGATTCCTCCCATGATAACAAGTTTAGAAATATAATTAAAGGTAGGTTAAAAAAAATAGACCCAAATTTGTGAATTTCGTAACTGCAAGTATCTTTCATAATAAAGCATGTTTAAAATTAGAAAAAATTTAGACTAAAGCAATGGGTGCAGATTAAAAAAAAAAAAAAATTCCTCTCGGCAAGCTGGAAGACTAAGGTAGATTCCTTTTCTTCTAAGTTACTGTTTTCAAATTCCTTTAAATTCTTACATAAAAACCAACGGGAATGGTCTTCCCGAAACATTCTCGCATACCTTCCAATTAATTCCACTACCACCCTCCTCCCATAAAATTTTAGACCTTAGATAAAGTTGCGAATACCTTGCATGGTAGTTTAGTTTAGTTATATTAACGTCCCGTTGTAAAAAAACACTAGGGCTATATTGGGACGGACCTCGTAATTTTGAACCGCGGTCAGATGACGAGGACGACACCTGAGCTGGCACCCCCCTCTCCACACCGCACCACACCAGCGGGAGGACGTTTGGTCCTGACGGATTTAGCATGCAACAGACCCCTTTACACAACGGTCCTTCGGTGGAATCGGGTCTCGAACCTGAAACTCTACGTCTCACGAGCCGAGATCTTACCACCAGGCTACCGCGGCCTACCTTGCATCGTAAACTATGCAAGATAGCTACAAAATACAGAACTGGCGATATTTACAAAATACAAATCTTTAGCATCCATCTAGTATTTTTACTGAACCTATTTTAAAAATACGTATTTTGGAAGCCTTTTTGAAGACCGATTGACACCAAAATTTTACACATAAGTACAGTTGCAGTTATAAGACAACAGATCGAATTCCATTGATTTAAGTCGTTGCGTTTATGAATTATCGCATTTACATGCATAAGAAAGTACGGACTTACATATGGTCAACCGCTTGATAAACTTGGTTCAAAATTTGATATGAATTTTTATTTTAGATACTAAAGCTGTGTACTAAATTTTATTTACGTAGCTCTTTGCGGTTTTAATTATATACCATTTGCCATTTGTATTCAAACAGACGGATAGATAAACTTCCTCTAACCAGATTTTGCTCACCATTTGATAGAAATCTAAAGACCATATATGAAATCTCATTTTCTCAAAGCTTTTATTGGTTATTTTTGTGATAGACAGACTGATTGACAGACAGTCATAATGCCAAAAATATGTTTTTCGAATTTAGAGACGTCTGAAACGAAGAGTTTAATCAAAATCGCGAGCTTCAACTTTTTGACGAATACAATAACTTTTCTATACGTCGTATAAGATAAAGCAAAAATGAAGTATTATATATTGAAGCAGCCATTGGTAATGTTTTTATCGTCATCGAATAATTCAATATTTATTGCAAAATAAATATCAAAGTATAAATATTATAAAAATAATATACAAATCTAGGCTTGTTACTGAAAAGCTTTGAAGTTTCTAACAAGTGCCAAAAGTTTGTATAAGTCGGCAAGAACTGAAAATTTATCTCTGCATTTAAAAAAATATTATAAGAAATTAACTATCGTTTACAAATACTCTTCTTTCAATCAAATGCAAACAATAATGTTATATGTTAGAAAATACGGTTTTATATTTTGATTTTTCATTTATATTGGAGGAAAACATCGTCTACTTTTCTTAATTAATATTGGAATTCAGATCTTATCTATTGCACGTTTAAATTCTAACTATTATTTGGAGTAAAAGGAAAATTATCATCAGTAATTTTTTTTTATATTCTTCAGCACTTTTGTATTAATTGTATGACATTTTCAATTTTCAGGCTTAATCGCATTTCATTGGCGAACATAGTTAATAAACTAAGATATCTTTGCAGATCTTTTTTTTTGGCGATTAATCGCTATTAGTCGGTTAATAAGAGTAACCATACCTGGATTAAATCTAAAACTTCTTTATTATTGTTATTATTATTATTATTACTGTATTTTAAATGCAATATAATAGTAACGAGGCAGACATCAAACTAAAAGACCACCAAATTAACAAAAGTTCCGGAATAACGAGGTTCATTTAAAAAATATATACTATACATTCCAAAGAACTAAAAATCACGCAGCTTCTGAAATTTTTTAATTGATTATTTTTATATAATGTTGCTATTAAATCTTTCTCCGCCTTTGTGTTTTTATTTCATTACTTTTATTCAAGCATTTAGACCTTTTGACTACATTCATTTAAACAACTCCAAAGTATAAAAATAAAATAAAAATAGAATTTTTTTTTTAAACTGGAAACAAATTTTTGATGTTAGAAACAATCAAAATTAGAGGTTGAAAATCACGTTTTAGCCCCTAACTTCGAAAAATTGTAACTATCGAAAAACTTCAGAAACAAAATTTGATCCTCTTAATAAGGAACAAATCCGTCTAATTTGATTTATTTTTTCTATCTTCAATATTAAGAGAGTTATAGTAAAATGAAAATTTTACCCCCCCCATACACACACACTATTTCCACCCCCTTTCAGCTAAGTGGCCCATCTACGAACTTATCTGAGTTTTTTACATTTCTTGCAACATATTCTAACCGGTTAAATTCCAAGCGAAATTACTCTAGTTATCTTGTTAACAAGAATAACATGGGCAGAGTGTTATATAACTTTATATAAACTTTTGAATTGAGAATGTATTTGGGCTTTAGGGACCATGATCTATGGAGAATTGCAGAAATTTTCCAGAAGTCTTGTCATGGAAACCAATAGGTACTTGCAATAGGTAGTCTTCCCATAAGGAATCCACTTAAAATGTCCAAATGTTATCGAATACTTTGCCAAGAATGGTTTGCTTGATACCTAGTATGGTTGGGTTGTATGCTGGTTAAACTTTTCAGAATGTTTTTAAGCATATAGAGAATTTTGTATTTGGAAAAAATTATGCAAATTTCTCACTTTTGCAACTGACATTTTTTTTTCGCTCTTTGTCACTATTTTCGTGATAAAATCATTAACTCTTTGACACACCGTTAGGGCAGATGCGATTAATTTCAGACAATAACGCATGTTAATTTTACTGTTTATAAATATTTATTCCAAAATTGTAAATTTTCAATTTCCAACCATTACTTTGCTGTATAACAAGTAGTTTGGAAAAATTAGTGTTGAATGAGCATTACGATATAGATAAAAAAAATTAATTCTCATTGCTAAACAACATCTTCGCCATCATCAACCTCAGCTGCTTCATTGTCCATTACAAAAACTACTTCTTCATTGTCATCAGCCACAACAACATGACATCGTCATTAACTACAGGAACATTTAACCATCATCGTCTCAACTATATCAATTTTTCACCATCATCGACTCAACTATAGCAATATGTCACCATTAGGGATTGCAATATCAGACCAAAACTTCAATACCGGTATTCGGTAGTTTTTAGATCTTGATACCGGTTTTAATACCAGTAGTAGAAATTTTACAAAAAGAAAGAAAACACAGGTGTTTCTTTGTTTTGTTTGCCATTTTTATTAGAGAGTGTAAATATCACAAAAAATAATTTGTAACTTATAACAGTATATAAAGAATCACAAAAAAGTAAAGGAACATCTTATTTATTTAAATCACAAAAAAGTGTAAATATCACTATTCAGTCTGTGGTACTATTACAAATTTTTGAAATATGATCTTAAGAAATCATAACGCATCAATTGTACTGTCATTAAGCCTGGAATGTAATTTTGTGCAAAAATTACCAGCCGTCGAAAACGCTCTTTCGGCATCTACGCTAGTTGGTGGTACTGTTAGCAATGTGCGATATATTTTTTCCAAGTATTTACCTCTAAATCTCTCATTTTCAAATAAATCGATCTCTCGTCGGATGGTTTTGGATATAGCTGATTTCTGTATTGTATTTTGGTTTGTTGAAATTTTTTTTATTTATCGCTAATTCTAATTTTTGTTCAAGAGACAATTCCTTTTCACTATCGGCATTAGTGTCATCATAATCTTCGATAACTGTACCGAATTTTTCTGAATGTGGATAGGTTTGGAGATAAAAATTTTTAAAAAAAATTTACTATAAAACTTGATCAGATTTTAATTGATTAGTCTCTTTTCTTCTTTTTCATTTTCATTTTTAAAATAATTATAATTATGTAAATACTGTAAGATATTTTCTATTTCGGTATGCCTTTCTTCTGTGTGATTTTTCAATGTTATATATAATTCTTCAGATAGTGATGTGTGCTGTTCTTTCAGTGACTGCAACATGAAATTTATTGTTGTATTAGCTGTTAATAAATTAGAATCGCACCGACATAATGCCTCAACAGCCAGTTTTATTGGAAGAAGAGCTGATACAGTTCTGGATATTAAGTCGAATTCACTATATGAAAAATTAAAATTTTAAATCAATTATTGCTTTTTAGATTAGATTTCTCAGTTTCAAAAATCGTTCCATCATTAGGAGTAAAAAAAATTTCTAGTAAATACCGAGGAAAAGGTATTTAAACTTGTGAGTACCGGTATTACAAAATTGTACAAATGGCTCAAAATACCGGTATTGCAATCCCTAGTCACCATCAACGTCTCAACTATAACAACATTTCATCATCATCCTCATCAATAATAATATTTAATCATCATCAATTACAACATTTCATCATCATCCTCATCAAATACAACAACATTTTTATGAGAAAGAACAATTTTACAATCGCTATCTTATCTGTTTGTTATTGTTTTGGTTACTTTATTAAAGACCTTTTTTTGTAAATTGGAGAGAATAGCTGGGGTTTGCATCTCATGCTAACGAAATCTAGAATACTTATTCTACTTGCTATATTAATTATTCTGCTATTAATGAATACAATCATGTGCATGATTTTGTTTAGATGAATATCAGTAACTGCATTAAACAGTATTCATATAATATATGAATTTCTCAGTAATCAAGATTTTAAATATTTTAAAATACAACTTTTAATTCGATTGCAGAATATTAAAAATATTATTATCGAGTTTCTTACCTCTATGAATGCCATTAGATTTTCAAACACGGCATCTCCGTATGAAGGAAATACCTTCATTTTGGATTTCGAAAACTCGTATAGGAAATTGTATAGGTATTGCTGAGAATACCTGCTCGTATAGGTATTGCTGAGAATTGTTTCCAAGTATCAAAATCAATTCCAAATTATCTGGTTTTCCTTCTCTTTTTACAAAAATAATAAAAATGGAAGAGTAATTGTTTGTTTATTTCAGCACACAGTTCTAAAAATGTTTATATTCCACTGGATCTTCTGTTGCCATTTCTTTTAGAAAGAGAAGAAACTTCAAACTTATATGTCACCTCAGTCCATTTTTCTCCCTCGCATTCTATTCTTTTAGGGTTATTGGTTTCTTCCCATCGATCAGATGAAAAAAGTCTCTGTGATTTACGAAATAGTTTTGGATTGATTGAAAAATGAGATTATGGGATTTTTAGCTACTAAACCAGCAAATCCTCGCGTTCATAAACAGGATTTTAAATATCAAAAAAATGTAAGAGAATATCTTTTTGCAATCTTATATAGGACTACGTAAGTGCCTATTATCAAGTTTTCGGAAAGACCGTGAGACTTCACTTCTTCCTGCACTAGGGCTTAAATTTTTAACTTCCTTTTTATCAATCGCATTTTCTTATCTCCTTCTTATAAAAAGGAAGGAGAATAGAAAGACTTTTTCCAAATTTTAAGCTTTAAGATTTTGACGTACGAAGAGATTTTTATCGAAACTAGGAGAGTGGTCTTTCTAAAACTTTCTCGCATACTCTCTAATAAAGGTGTAATCCCCCTTCACCTTATATAAAATTGTGAACCAGGAGCAAGGCTATGAAATCCACAAGTGCTCATATTTTTATTTTCTCGCATGAGAGTTGTGTGCTTCGTAGGAAAATAAAAAATACCAGTACTTGTGTATTGTCATTGGGAACAATAGTTATAAAATATCGATCTTTGACATGAATCAAATGTTATTACTGAATCTTGCGTGAGATCTTTGTTGATTAATCGGTGGGATGCTGTTATTACACATTACTGAAAAATGGAATATGTATTTTGAAAACATTTTTTTTCTGACCGATAGATACAAAAATTGGATTTATTGGCAATTGTAGCCATAAGATCACATACTAAATTTCAATTATTTAAATCATTGCGTTCCCGACTTATTACGCTAACAAGCAACCGAAGGTACAAATCAACAGATTGTCAATTCTTGGACAGATGTGATTCGAAATTTAAAAAGAATGTACATTTTAGATTTTAAACCTGTATACTAAATTTTATCCACCTAGCTCTCGACGTTTTGTAATTATAGAGGTTTTTTTTTTTTTTTTTTTTTTTTTTTTGTACTTTCAGCTGCTAAAACTGTAAACCAAATTCCATGTACCTAAATTGCTACGTGTTTGAATTATCGTTCTTGGATACATGCAAAAGTACAGTTCGACAGACAAGATGAAGAATTGCTTTCCGAATTTGATTCAGATCTAGATAGATCCGATAGATAATAAATCTGCGTGCAAAATTTTATTCTTCTAGATCTTTTCACTTTCTAGTTATCGTGTTCACATGTACTCAGGCATCCAGCCAGCCAGATAGACTTCCTCTAGATGAATTTAATTTCACAACTTGATAGAAACTTAATAATTTAATTCAAATCCAAATATCAAATTTTATCCGTCTATCTCAAAGCAGTTTTGAGTTATCGTGTTCACAGACAGATAGACATAATTCCAAAAATATGTTTTTCGAACTTAAGGAAATCTGAAACATAATTATCCATCAAAATCTCGATTTTTTTTTTTTTGACGGTATAAAATTAATTTTTTCTTTGAATATTTCACATATGAGAACGTAAAAAATAAAAAGATGAGATACAAACTTATAACAGAAGGCAATTTATTGTTTAAATACTCAGAATGAAATTGATTTCAAAGATTAACACCTATTTTGAAGAAGCGTGTGAGCTGCTTGAAGATGAACTATTTTACGTCAAATGTCGAACCAGCCCCCCCCCCCTCTTTTTCTAAACTTCCACGCTGCATCATCGGACTTTCAACCTTCGACTTCAAATTTAAGTATACTTGGCTCATGTACTCGAAGGATTTTAAATAAAATCGGGGTTCGAATCTCTGATTTTCCAACCTGAATGCTGAGATTTCCCACCAGGCTGCTGTGGTTGAAAGCGGAATTAGAACACAGCATTCATAAAACATCGTGAACTGGGTTTAGTTATATTGACTCCCAGTTTTCAAACACCACAAGATCTATTTATAGACGGACTTCGACAAATTTTTTTTTCTGTACTACGTAATTAAATTATACTGTTTCAGGAATTTGCTGTCCTACTGTTTTAATTTAAAATACTCAGAATATAGGAGATGTTTGAGAATTATATGTAAATTTGATATCGAATTATAACGTCTTCGAATGATTTAATGTTAGCTTATAAATTTTAAAGGCGATAATTCGATGAACCTGTGACACTCTGGCATGATAATTAGGAATTACGATTGCTAGATGGCGAGGATGAGCTTTAAATTCCCGCTCTAAGTTCCACTTCACGTTAGCGGAAGGACATTCGATCTTCGATAGATATAACTTGATTAGTCTACTGGTGATGTTCAATTTCTGCATCATGGTCCTTCTGTTAGCACACTGACTCTTATCACGATATTTAATAGCAGGTTTGACGCTGTTTTTTTTTAATGAATTTCTATTCTTAGAGAATTATTATTAATTCACCAGGAGTGAATCGATAGGAGGATATTTATGGTTAAAAAGCGCTCTCTCGTTGTAAAGAGCAATCACAGATAATAGAAAAAAAAATTAACCCACAAAGTATATTGAAAAAGTCCACAGTGGATGCTTTAATAGTTGATAAACGTAATTAAGAGTCTTTCCTAGCCAATGATAATATCACATCTTCTTTCATGTGGAATCTTTATAATTTTCATAATTCGTGCAAGGGAATTTTTAGCAAGAGCAATATTTTCATGCCAAGCCAATAAATTTCTAACATTGGATTAGGAGAAATGAAAGGTTTTTGTTCCAGTAAAAGTTGGAGTCTATTATGTACAATCATTTAGTCTATCTGGATCCCCTTTGTCACCACAGATGGAATGATTGGTTGAACAGAAACTTAATTTTTGGAGACAGATTACAAAGGGTCCATATATTGTGGTGGAATGATTAATTTTTGAATTGAATGACTTCGCTTATGAATAGTAAGTTTCGACATCACTTTTTCGAAAGTTTCTATCTTCACTGCCAAATTTTTAGAGAACACATTATTAAATTTTTCTTAAGGGAAGAATTAGGAAGATCGATCTTGATGTTAACAAATACCATGGGTAGTCTGGTCAGCAATTTATTTTTCTAAAACACCCAAATGCTCTTTAATACTAAATCTAAGCGGGCGGTCAAATGAACGTTTTCCAATGGCATTTCCAAAGTCTCGGTGAAATACCGGTATGTTTAGCATTAATCCAATAGTCGCCAATTTCATTTGTTAAGATCCAGATTTCAACAAAAGAGTAAGTGGATTTGGCCTCCATTTCGAAGCAAATGTAATTTAAGCACGTATGAATCAATTAAGTTCTTCATTCTTCAACATCATATTGATTTCAAATCGCTATTTAGAAGCAATACGTATAACATGTAAAAATACTTTGAAAGGAAGCAAATTTTTGACGAAGTGTGTTTGCAAAGCACTCACTTAGGTCAGATCTCATTGTGAATCTCTCTATAAATACTGATTTAAGAAATGAGATCCAATTTTCTAATCCTTTAAAACAATAATTCCTTTCCTGCTGCCAGAATGGCGGCTGCTACAATGGGCATAGATTGAATAAAATTATTTTATCCAGTAGGGATTCTCATAATTAAAGAGACTAATAAATGAAAATAAACTGGAGATTGGCATAATTAACTTTTCTTTTTCGCTTTTTATTAATTTTTTTAACCTACCAATATCGGGTAATTGTAATTGCTATTTGGGTGCAATATTTATGAATTGGTCCAAATTCTTTTAGAATGAAAGGAATAACTATGCATATAATTCAATGGCTATAATACTATTATATGATTCAGTGCTGTAGCCATTATAATATAAATGGGTTAAAGTTACAGAGGTGTAAATCATTTTTTCAAGAAAAAAAAAATAGCTTACAATTATAATCAAAGTACAAATTCAATTCAACCCCTATGTTAAAACTGAATTTAAGAATCTCCTAAAATTATAACATTATAACAATTTTTGTTCCCGAATAATAAGTATCTTTTGAGATACATTAGTATATAGAAAAAAAGTGATTTACTCCATTGTAACTTTAATCCATCCATAGAATCTACCAAATCGACCATTAAATCGATCTACAATAGTGTAGTCCTCGAAACTGTGTAAGTAACTGAGATAGATATTTTACATTGCCCAACTCAAGTGGATGGAGAAACAAAGAACATTTTGGACTGCCAGTTTTTTCATTGTTCGAGCATCAAAATTCCTGCCCTTTCACATCTTTTACTCACTGAATATAAGCAATAATAATATTTATTGATTGCATTAAAATTTTGCCAAGACACAAGAAAAAAGTTTGGGAAGAAATGAGCGTTACCGAAATGCTTTAATTAAAATATCAACAATGCAATGACTATTTAATTCCAAAGGAAGAGTTATAAATATCAAAACAAAAATTTACATACATTGTGTCACTAAAGACTCCCAAATATTTTTTATACATTCTATTCCAGAAGTTGGAAACTTTCCTTTGAATTCCCAGCTAAAAGTAATAATTTTTAGACAAATCAATTTTGTTTCGCATACAAGCATATATAAATAATTTTGATTTTTCGGCATGCATATTCATCATTACTGCATAGTTTCTAATGAAGTACTGCACAAGTGAGTACACAATAAACGATTTATTTCGATAAATAGTTTTGTTTGATTTTAGTCAATTATTGTATACTAAGAGACTGCAATCATATGGCTGTGAATGAGCGATATTTATTTTCTGTACTTCATATTCTTCAAAGTATTTCTTTCATAGTATGGCACAAATATGGCTGTTGTGTCAATATTTAACTCAATCAATTCAACTCAACTGAACCCATTCCTCTATTTCTACTCTTCAAATGCGGTATAAATTATTCATACCCCTGCAAAGGCAAAATTGCATAAAACATAAATTATTCATATAAATAATATTATAATGTATAATTTATTTGTATCAATATTCAAAAGTGCTAAATAAAATTACTTACTTTCCACTCAAAAGATAAGATTTTCCGTATTATACAGTAAATGAACTTGTGATCAACTAGACGAACGGCAATTACATCATTATATATTCAACAATAATAGAATTTTAAATTACTCATAAGAAAGATAATTTTACGAATCATTCATATGTTCTGTTTCAAAAACTTCCGAAATATTCTTAATATCTAAAATCTTAGATATTTGATTACTTAAAGCTACATTTATAATGAAATAAATTTTTTCGATTAGACAAATGTGCTGCAAGGTCGATTTTTTTTTTTTTTTAACTATACTAGCACGTTTCTCACTAAGGTTTAGTTTTTACTTATATGTGAATAATTGCTTACGGGATACAAACAACTCCGTTTCACATTAGAGAGTTTTCATTTAAAAAAAAAATCTAGCAGTTACCGAATCACCCACTTTCTATAATTTTCCTTTTTCCGTTTCACATTATAAAATAATAAATCGAACAATCAATCACATATGATTATCATTTACTCAACCGAACTTCCAATCTTTCAAGGCCAACTCAATCCAAAAGGGTTAACCACAATAGTACCCCTTTGAAGCCCGGGCATACTGATTATTTTCCAGAAGAAAAAAAAAAGGAGCGGTTTCCGATTAGTAAATGCTTAAATTAGCATACTGAATGTCACCTTGTTACTGGCCTTCGTGGCATTGCCCGATCAACAATGGTCGTCCGCTTCCGATTGATTCTCGTAAAGAAAGGTCACCTCCATAGTTCATGCATATGCATGTTAATTCATCCGTAAATACCCTTCAATGTAGAATGGAATCATACACAAAGCGTCACACTCAGCCCTGCTCGTTGACATGTCTTCACCCCAGTCTTTTTTTTTTTGCTTCGGTACAAAAGGGAAGGAAGAAAATAGAAAGAAAACGGCAGAAAGAAGAAATAAAGATTTTTTTATTTTCTTTTTGTTAAGAGGATATTTAAGGGTTGAATTTTACAGGAGTACGTTTTAATAATTTTTAAATTGGTTATTGTAGCAATATCATAATTTCTTGCTTTTCATGAAGTAAATTATGAAAAACAATGAAGGTGATGAAGAATTGTAATGACAAACCTCAGCAGTCAAAACAGGTATAATATGAACAAAGAATTCTGAATCTGGTACCTATCATGGATACCCTTTTTATATGCCTTCAACTTCAAAATTAACAAGAAAATTAAGATTGACATTATTCATATGCTTTAGAGTAATGAATGTCGGAAAATGTAGACTTTATTATATTCTTTTTAAAATTATCACATAAAAATATTACAGCTTGCAGGCTCATCCAGACTTGAATATGAAACAATTCAGCTCGAACTGCTTACCAAAATATCCAAGTCCTAGCTTGTTTTGGTTGGGATGATAAAATGTCTAAATTCAAGTAAGTTAAACCATAATGAAGAAAAATTTCATGAATAGTTATAGAAATAGATGTTATTTCATCATGTTAATGTCTATCTCAAATAATTTTTGAATTTCATAGCTAATCGCAACCATATTTATGATTGCTTGTTCAATTCAAAAAGTGATAAAAGTTCAGGTATTGGAAGTATAAAAATATATCAGTTTCTCAAATTTTTGCATGCATTCTTATTTTCTAGACAAGATAAGTACTTTTTGTATAGATTAGTACCCTTATAATTACATTTTGCATCTACCGATACTATCCCTTTTTCAGAATGTGTAGTGTTAATAAATTTATGAAAAAGTATTTTATTTAAAATTAAAAGTAACAGCGCAAGCATTTATTTTCTCCGTTTAGCTAATAAGATATTAAAAGTTAGAATTTTTTAAATATGCGAATTACACTTGATTTACTTAATATTTTCGAGATGGATTTTAAAGAAAACACAAGAGAAAGGCTATAGTTTCTAATACTATTAATTACGTTTAATCGATGAAATAAATTATAAACGCAATTAAAATTTTTTGTCGAATGGCAATTAGCATCTTTTAATCTTAACATATGTGCTCCAGAATTTTCGAAAAAATTAAATTTTTCTAATTAAAAGTTACTAGCTGGG
This sequence comes from Argiope bruennichi, assembly GCF_947563725.1. NCBI lineage: Eukaryota > Metazoa > Arthropoda > Arachnida > Araneae > Araneidae > Argiope > Argiope bruennichi. The sequence goes on along the minus strand of NC_079163.1, from coordinate 103,875,431 downwards.
ATTTCAGTTTTATCGATGGTATTGATTTAAACATTTATTGCAAATATATATTTGGAAATGATATCAAAAAATTAAGTTATTCCTCTTTAAAAAATGATAAAAAATATTCTTTACTTTAATTTAGTAAGCTAAATTATGTTATAAAGACTTCTTGGCATTTCAAAATTATGGAATATGAACCGCAATTCATACAAATTATTTAATCGAAGAATTTTTACGTATCTGAAAATTAATATTTGCTTTGCTTATACAATATAAAGCTTGTTTACAATCAAAGATAACCATTTAAAAGCAAGCAATAATTCACTAATTAATTCACAGATTTAGAACTGTGTATGTCAAACAAACAAATGCATGTTTATAAAAAAAAATGTTTTCCTACTTTAAAAATATCAGCTGCCTGTAATAAATCTATAAAGAAAGAAAAGTTTTAAAAAATGAACAGAACATCTGTATTTCTTAAAGCCAGATGCGGAACCATACTGAACAGTACTTATAACATTCTTGAAAATTTGCAGATGTAGTGTGAAGCAGTATCATCCGCATCGAAAAGTTCAAGTGGGGCTTTGCAACCCCTTCTCTCACGTGATAGTGCTTGAATACGGACGCCAATCACGGAACATCGAACTCTTTAGCTCCTCTTCTGTTAAGGGGGCATGCATAAACGTATATTTCATCCATGAGAAAATCCATGTAAATAAATAAATTAATCCTTTATGGGCGAAGATTTTTACCCATTACCGACATTTATAGCAAAGGATTAAATAGATGTAATGTTGTGAAGAATTAAAAAGTACTCAGCATTAGATGAATTTATATTTCTTTATGGATAACAGTAACCTATACTAGAATATTTTATTTCCTTAGAGGCTGAATAAAATAACTTGAATTAATTTCTCAATATAAATTTTTTATTTTAAGTGCTTTTTGAGATTTGAAATCGGCACATTACTAATGACTGTATATAAAAAATGAGAATTTTTTTAATCATTTCTGGAATATAAAAGCAATTGCGTAAGTTTAGTTCTTATCCTAATTCTAAGCAGAAAAAAATCTTCAGGATAAAAATCCAGAAGAGTAAATTCAAATGTTTCTGTTTCTCTGAATTATTGTCGATAAAAAAAATTTAAAAATGCAATAAAAATAATATAATAACCTAATACAAACTGTATACAATACAATTGTATTGATAAAGATTTGATTTTGTAGTGATTTCTAGAGAAATTCTCTATGAAAAATATTTTTAGTAGTCTTGAAGAAATATTAAAAAGTACTAGGTCCGTTTTGATCGAATTACAAATTAAGATGAAATTAGCATCACAATCGTATTAAATATTCTCTAAGTTTCAACTGAAAAAAATCGACATCAAATTGGGCAAAAAAAAAAAAAAAAAAATTCTAGGGAAGGAGAATTTATAATATTAGGACATTGCTATTGGTAACACGGTTCTGCCAGTTTACATATTTTATTCAATCTATCATAAAGATCACTTTTTAGCAACAGCATCTGAAGGAAACTTAGGACTAGCTTGTTTTATTAACGTCCCGTTTGGAAATAACACTAGGACTATTTTGGGACGGACCTCAAAATTTTGTACCACTCTCAAATGACGAGGATGGCACTTGAGCTGGACACCCCCCCCCCCCCAATCGAAATTTCCACACTACACCAACAGGAGAAAGTTTGACCCACGACGCCAGATTTAGTGTGCATATCGACGCATATGTGACGCATTTTTAGTAAAATCGGATTTTGAACATGGGTCTGGAGTCTCCCAATTGAGATCTAATCATTAGGCCACCGGAGCTTAGAACTAGTTGGGCAAATAACTTTATTTAGAAGTTTGAAAGTACAAGAAAACATACAAGAACAGCTTGAAGAAAAACCCTATTTTATTACCTTCCGATAATTATGAGTCTAGCATTTTGATGGAGCAACTAATTATATATGTGATAATGGAATAGTCTGTCATTTTCCCTATACATTACAGCCATTAAAAAAAACAGTGTTTAGCCCTTCTAAAACCGAACTAGAAATAGTTTTTTATGTTTGGCATTAAACACACTGGGAAAATTATCTATATATGACATTCGACGCATCGCTAAAATTGCTTATTTTGAATCCTTCACAGGGAAAAACACTATTAGTCCATTTTCAAAAACAGGAATACGGCCTCTTAACAAATCAGCACTATCTTAGAAGGTTTTTTTTTTTCTTTTTTTTTCACGAGATATTTATAAATCATCTGCCGTAACTGTTAAAAATCCTTTAGAAGAAGGTAAGGCAGATGCTTTTCATGCAGTAATGAAATTTATCCTACTCCATATAGATCCAATTGAGTAATGGTCGTCATTTCAAAGCATAGTTCCAAGTTCAACAACAGTAACATCGTACTTGAATCTATCTCAAAGAGCTTTTCTTCAAATTTTGTCTTAAAAGATAAAAAAAAAAAAAAGAGAGAGAGAGAGAGAGTGAGAGAGAGAGAAAGTACTTCAGAAAATCCAAAATTTATACTGATACTCCGAAAATACGATGGTTGGAAGAATTTGATAAAGTAAAAGTAGAAAAAAAAATCTTGAAGAAAAGCAACATGCTAAAATTGCAAATGTTGCAATAAACGAGTTCGAATATTTTGAACAGGCTCCTAAACAAACCAATAATAATAATTTGAAAATAGACAAAGATTCGACAAATTGTTCGAATGGATTTGAGACAAAACACTCGTCAAACATAAAATTTAATCATTCCTATTATCATTTTCCTAATGAAATCTGCTATCTCTTAGATGAATGCCGATTTTCACAGTTACGATTTCTAAAAAAAATCAAACATTTTGTTGGAAAAATCATTTATTTCTTATTAAAGGGAAAGGGGGAAAACATATAGCTCATTTGTGTTTCTAGATGACGGCACCGAGGCAACATTTATATTTCAGATCAGTAGAATGGCAGGAATCAGTAGAATGGCATTCTTTTTCACTTTTAAAGTTAAATCTTCCTGTCTAGAATTTGTAAGAATAATTCTGGCCATTTTTTTTTGTGTTGTTACTATTCCTATTTTTTATTTTATTTTGTGATTATTATGTTCCAAAAGACTTATAATGAAAAAAAGCAAATATGAACTTTAGTATTCTAGACCTGTATTTAGTGTCATATCGAGTCTCAGAATTTTATTTTATTATCTATATATTATTTTTTAAGAACACGCTCTTCCTTTTTTGTAGTCTCATTAAAAATATCGAATTTCAATTAAAATAAACTTTATAAAAAATTATTGATAAAACAATGATTGTGTTGTATTGATCACCATTATTTCGAATAATTCTATTAATTAGGATAATAATCATTAATTCGAATAGTAATAGATTTAAAATACCCCAAGAATTTATTAATGTTCTTCTAATATGGGTTATATTGATATAAGTTTTTTCGAAAAAATGTTAAATATTTTATTATAGTACTTTTGAACAAAACTCGACTGAAATTATGTATTAATTTAACAAACAACAAATGTAGAAATACATTGTTTTAGATTTCGAAATTGATCAAATCATTTTTCAGCTTTAAAAAAAAGTGTACCAGAATCCCAAAAATGGCAGAATACCAAACGAAGAAAAGGCATAATCAAAATTTTTTACGAAAAAAACGAGTTTAACTAATACTTTAGTAAATTGCAATTTCATAATTAGTTATACGTGAAAACCTCCTTTTCAGCCTTTTGCCATCGTAAGATTCGATTTCTATCATTATATAAATTTGAGAAATTTTTTTTAGCTCCGATTTCGTAATGCGGAAATTCTGAAATCTCATAAAGTAAATATTGATACGTCCCCTGAAACATTTCTAACCCTTTGTCACTATCTCTCGCAGCTGGAAAAGTATGGCAGTAGACCACTACAGTTATTCTGAATCCAGCCTCCTGAGGTCACAAACATGAGGTAAGAGCACGGAAGCTTTTTTTCTTTTCTTTCCTTTTCTTCTTTCTTAAAAAAATCAATAACTGATTATTGAAGATTTCAGAAATATATTTTTTTTTGCAAAAATTAAGCAGTATTATAATGCACCTGTCATTGTTATTTATACGGATACAGTTGTGCAAGTTTTACAGTTTTATTATCCTTAGGATACTTATGATTTTAAAACTGTAATCTTTAATTGTCGAATTTTGTAATTATAAAATATTTTTAATCCAAAATATCAGTAAATTTTCAAAAAAATAAAATTTTATGCAATTATATTTGACAAAATTATATAATATTTCTACCACTAATTTAATTAAAAAAATAGAAGCTAAAGAAAAATAATTTTTAAGAAAATGCTTTTATTAGTGTGTTAAATAGTAGTTTTTTTATTTAAATTATAATCGCTTTTGTTCCTTAATTTATAATTCATCGTCATAAATATTATAAAATCATGAACATTTTTTTCTCAAATTCACTACCATGCAGCGCAACAGCTACAGAATCAAAATTTATTTAAATGAATCGATTAACTGACAATTAAATTCTGAAAATATTAAAATAATGTAATGTATCTTATGTATCTTGTGATTTTAGTGAAACGAGAAAATATTAGAGCAGAATATTTCGAAATTCTAACACATTAAGAAGTAAATGCAAAATCGATTACAAAATTCTGTCTTAATAAACATGAAGCATATCAAGTTAGATAAAAGTGAGCATTAAAAAAACATTTCCGGGTTTTTCATATTACAATTTTTTTTTATTTGTTTGTTTATATCTTATATTTTTCTTTCTTTATTTATTTTATTCTTTTGCGGAAGATTTTTTTTTGTCATGTTCATAATTTCAAACTTGATTTTTGCTATATTTTAATGCAGTGTTGTTTGTTTTTACAAACATTTTCTTTTTCGTAATTCATTTGCTTAGTATCACTTCATGCCCACTCGTATTCTAAAATTGGAATTGTAGACTGCAAAGCAATAAACAGTACTGAATACCTTTAAAGTGTTTTTTTTTTTTCTTGTTATATCATGTTATGTTTCAAGGCTTTAAAAGTCTTGAAATACTTTGCAGTTAAGGGATAATGCATTAATAGTGTTTTTAAATGCTTTTCATAACATTGGAAACGCATTTCTCCAATTAAAAATTTCAAATTTCAGATGCTATGATATTGTTTTAGAATACTTTATAGTAATTTTTTAAAATTCTAATGAATAAGAGAAGCTCTGAACTTTCTAAAAAAGGATTGTACGACAGATGCACTCTGTCGCATCTGCACTTATCATTCATTACCTAGTGCTATTTGTGTTTACATTGTAAATTTACTGGAGCTTCATTACCTATGGTAGAACAACTTAATTTAGTTTAGTTAATTAAAATCCTGTTTGAAAGCAACACAGGCTATTTTGGACTTTTTAATTCTGAATTCCAGTTAGATGAGGAGGACGAAACTTGAGATGGCATCTTATCTTCAAATTTCTACAACATACCAACAAAAAGAAATGCTTAGCAAACAAATTGAAAAGACTATCGAAAGTGCATATTTCTCGTTCTGATAAGATAGCGATTGATGGGTATGGATTCTTTTTTTATGGCATTACTATCTTTTACCCATAGTAAAAAAGTCTGTCAGATACAAAATTTTAATGCATGAGGTTTTTTTCTTGAAAAGACATTAAAATTTTTTTAATTAGTTAATATACAAAGAAATTATGGATTTTCGTTTAAAGTAAATAGATTTTTTTAGATATATTTTTATCAAAACATTTTTAAAAAATACTGGAAATTTTTGATATATTAATGCTTTGATGAAGAAAATATATACCTTTTCCTTCAGTGCAATTATGTCTGTCCGAATATTACATTATGTAATGCTGTAATTTATACTAAATATTAAAAACAATTTATTTGGTTTATTTACCGAAAAAATATTATGAAACAGTCTTTGAAAGTTATTTGCGAGAAACTGCAATTATTTCAAATTATAAAACAACAATCATTTAGAATAATTATTATAAAGATATTTAAAATATTTATCAAAGTAGTTTAAAATAGATTATTTTAGCAGGTGTAAAACTGTTTTAACATTTTATTAAATAAAATTGATTAATTAAAATGAACAGAATTTTTTAAATATTGTGTAAAAGTGAGTTACAAGAAAACTTCAAAAATAGCAATCTGCCAAATATTGCTTTTAAACTATAGAAAATTATAATTTTTTGTTTCTTCAAAACAAAGTCGGAGAGTCCGCACCTCAATTATGTAAGTCATACATTGTGATGATTAAATTAGTTTCATTAACATATAAAATAAGAAAGACAATTTTTATTCAAAATAATTATAGATTTATTTTCCTTCTTTACGTTGTGAGGAATTGTGTGTGATTGATGTTATATATATTTGTAATAGCTAAACAATAGATTTTCAGCCTTTTTCTGCACTTTTTATACAATGCATCATTCAGAGAGAGAGAAAAAAAAACTGCTTTCCATTTCAACATATTCCTGTTTCTTTTTGTTCTTCATAAATCTTTTCTGTTTACTTATGCTATTTGTCCTTTTCGTTTGTTTTTATTACTATGTAACTAATATTAATAAAACTGTCTTTTTCAAGACTAATATTAGCTTTTACCCAAAGCTTTTTTTTTTATCTAAAAGCCTTGAAGGTAATATTTTACTACTTTTATTCATTTTTCTGTCGAGAAAATGGCACGACCGCAACATTCTTGAGTTGTTAAAAAACACAATATTTTGAAGAGATGGCAGATTAGTAAAAATATTAATGTTTCTAAAAATCAACTTTCTGCAGATATTAGTATCTGCAGTATATATCAAATAAAATTTTGATACATATTAAAACATTTAGCTAATAACATTAATTACAGGAGAACTTATTTTCCGAATAAGATAAAATCAATAAAATATAAAGCGGCGCAAAAAAAAATCATTTAGGTAAATTGCGCCAACTTAAAATTGAGAAAAAATTAGAAGGCATTATGTACAAAGTTGGCTATTTTTAGTTTCTATTATTATTATTTATGTAAGTGTTAATTATTTTGTGTACATGTATTCTGTTCAGAACTTTTATGAAAATATGAAGTTTTGATTCATTTGAATAATATGTTGTTGCTGTAACTATTAATATCGATATATCGCATTCACAAATTTTGAATAAAAAATATATATATACAATCAGTTTTACTTAAAATAGTGTTTTTGTGCATTTTGTTGGCGGGGAAATAAAATATTAAAAAATTAGACCACCAAAAACATTATAAGCTTCTCTTTTATAACTTTAAAAACATTAAATGCCTTCTTTTATATTTATTTTTGTTGAAGCAAATATTTTCTATTCCGTAAGGCATTTTTTGTACTCAAGATACACACTTGAAATTTCTGATAGATGCCTTCATATATATGTACTATAAGTTTTAGAGTGGTTTTAAGCCAGAGAGTTTTATTTTTTAAAAAAATGGTCAAGGCTAATATTTTTAATTTTTTTTTTTTTTTTTTTTTGCTTTGGGGAAGTAAAGTTACAAAAAAAAATTGAATAAGAAAAAAATCTTTACAATTAGTTTTAGTTAAAATAGTGTTTTGCAGCATATTATAGATTGGGAAACAATATATTAAAAAATTAGAGCCCCCAAAGCATTGTTAGTTTCTTATTTCTAACTTTACAAACTTTAAACACATTTTTCTCAGGTTTTTATTTTTGTTGATGCATGTATTTTGTATTGCCTAAGGTTTTCTTTCTGTTTAAAATAGAGACTTTAAATTTTTTGTAAGTTCTTTCATATATACGTACTATAAGAATTAATATGAGCTTAGACCTGAGAGTTTTAGTTATTTTATTAAAAAATATCAAAGTTAATATTTTTAATTTTTTCACATTTTTTGGGGTTAAGTTACAAAAAAAAAAAAATTACTAAAATTTAACAAAGAGTTGGATTTTGAACTCCATACTAACTTTTATTTGCAATAATGTTAGAATTACAAATTACTTGAAACAATTAGAAAACATTTAAAATGAAACATCTTTAAAAAATTTTAAAAACTTCAAAATTTTCAATTTTTTTAAAAAAATTTTAAATAATTTTGCTGGAAAATTGGCTTTTATTATCAGGATTAATTTAGAAATATAATCCGAAAAAATTCATAAATTACTTTAAATATTACTGTCTTCAAAAAATTTTTTAAAAAAGGGTACCATGTAACCTTAAATGAATTAGTATTTGAATTTTTGAGATTCTATATTCAATATTATAACTATGCAATGGGGATTGCAACCTTTTTTTTCTTCCCCAATTTTTCGTTAAATTACTCTTCAAGACAAAAACTATATAATTCATTGCTAGGTCATTAAAATTTTGAATTGATTTTGGATAAATATGTCTTAATAAAACGATAATTAAAATAGCTATTTATAGAATATTCATTTGCTCTTTCTCAACCCCATCAAGCTCCCCGCATTGCCTCTGGCTAGGTCGGGGTATAGCATAGTATATTCTTTTAATAATATTCATATTAATATATAAAGCATTAAGAAAAACCAATACATGCAATTGAGAAGGGGGGGGGGGGTATTAACCTACAATAGCTCCAAGGTGAAAAGTACTTAACCATAAGTGTTTAAAAATGAAGATAGGGGAGTTAAAATTCAAAATCTAATTATTTTTCAACAAAATGAATTAGTTTTTTAAAGTCTGAACATATGCATATAAATAAATAAATGAAGAATCTAATGTTTAAATAGTTCATTTTCCACATGTGCAATTTTGATATATTTCTAAGCATTAAATAAATGAATAAGTTTGTAAATTATATATGTATATATATTTACAAAAAAAATCCGATTTTTGCCGAAAATATTGAATATTTTTTGTTAATTATTCTGTATTTCCAAAATGTTTCCTTTATAGAACAGTTTGAATTTAGTTTCTACATTCATTTTATATAGCTTCCATTATTAGAGCATGCATTCGTTCATTTCTTATTACACGTTATCCAAGCACATTCGATGCAAAGTTGAATGCATTGTTTATCAAGAATGCTTTCACACTGATTACGCTAAAAAACCCACGATTGTGAAGCATTCCAAATTAATACAACAAAAATCAGATAGCTCCGGTCTTAGAAGTAACAGTGATGAAAAGGAAGAATCCATGGAAAATAATTTCAACGAATATCTCTCACTTGAAGACTACGAAAACTAATATTTTTCAGGGTGTCGTCATCAAAGATTTTTCCCCCTCCTTTTTGAATTGGAAGGTGTATATAAAAATAACATCGATTTTTATTTTTTATTTTTTTTTCTCTCCCGTCAACAGTAACTTATGCATTAATTCTTTTCGTATAAGTATATATTATATAAATATTGTTCAGTTTCAATAAAATTAACTAATCAAGAAAACTTTTTATGAATTTTAAATTTAGTTATTTTATTTTATCAAGTATTATTTTGCATTTGTTATCGTTATCAAAGATTAGGTATTTATAAATTACTATAGCCCTGTCCGATGAATTCATTTTTGTTATTATTGAAATATTTTATTAGTATTAAAAAAGACCCAGAAGATTAAGCATCTTGTTAAATTCGAACCAAATTCAAAGTAGTAAGAAAAGTATTCTTCGTTAAAGTCAAATTAAATATTTCCATGATTGCAGTTAAGGTGCTTTAATGTTACAACCTGTGTTTTGATATATGAGAGAAATGAGAGATACAATGGGATAAAAATTAGGGCCAGTATTTAAATAACAGAAAATAAAGAGGGCGAAGAATTTTAATGTGCTAATTAATACTTAAATGCCTTTAATTAAATGTGGAATTAATTAGGAGTTATTTCGAAACTAAATTAGAATAACTGTGCCTGTCCCCTGTCGGATTTATCTTGCCACCCCTCCTCGTCGTTAAACTTCTGCTGCCGTCTCTGATAGTTATTGAACGAATTGAAACGTTAGCTCCTAACACTGTATCTGAGAATCAAGTTTTATGTATAAATGTTAATGTATGTTTACATGTTAATTATAATTACACGGGATGACGCATTTAAGTAAGAGAGCAAATGAATCATAATCGAAAAAAGATTGTTGTGGACTTTCATTATGCCAAATATTTTTGATAAAGTTTATAATTTAGTAACCTTTCCTGTGCTTGAGCGCATATAGCTGTAGTTAAAGGGTTGGCGCAAATGCGATTGAGCGCATCCCCCATAAAATATTCATTGAAAAATTCATAAATTTCCATATTTTATTTAATTGAGTGCTCTCTTGAAAAAGTGAGATAAGATACAATTACCAGGAAAAAAAAATCCAAAACATTGATAGTTTAGAATGCTTGACCCCCCCCCCCCAAAAAACGTAATAATTTGAATATAGATCTGTTCCATTGTGCTGTAGAAAATAGGAACATTTTAATAATTTAGTTTATCTAGAATCTTTGTATTTGCTTGTTTTTTTTTTTCTTTAAATTTCAAACGCAGCGTTATTAACTTTTGTAATAACTTTATTGAATTTTGCATGCAGACAAAATATTAATCATTTGCTAGAAGGAGATATCTTTAAAAATATGTTTATCCATATATGTGTTCCATGTAGAGAAAAATCTTCGTGCAGCATTTCTGTCAAAGGAAGTAGTAGCATCTACTAAACCGGCCGTTCACGATTACTCCACACCATGTCAAAGGAATAGAGGCCCTCCACTCTTTTATCCATATGAATTGGTAAAGCGTAGATTAGAATGTTGAATATCCAACCGTGCACTTCTTTCAAGCCAAATAGATTGATAGACAATTAGGCGAGAAGGAAATCTAACCCAAAAAGGTTGGAATGCATTCACGAAGGGTACTGTATATTCTAGCAAGCGAGGAGTGATTATGAATGACCAACCTAAATGAATAGGCTAAGCATGAACATTAAGTGTCACCACTCCACTGGCGTGGTTTGGAGGCATTGTAAATGACTAGCTTCATTTTTTAAGTGATGCAAATCAAATTCAAATCTTCCTTCTTTTTGCCCACTCTTTCGCCATGGATTACCCGTCACGATTCCTTCGGTTTGTATATCCATCAACTAACCCTTTGCACTCGTATGGTGCCTCTTCCTCACCATTCAAGACGTGCATCATTTTGACGTTTTATTTATTTTTCAATTTTGATTATTAAAAATCCTACAAAATGATAAAATGGTGTAGATTAATTTTTCAGAGAAATTCAACTTAAAACAATTATATACATTTATTTTTCGGAACAATAAACAAGCCCTTGTATTAGATGAATAATTATGCATCGGATTACTTTTCCGAATGTAAAGGGTTAATATATTGATGATGCATTTATTTCAATATATTTGCTAAAGTTGCAATTTTTTTAATGATCAGTTGATGCCTTTATTTCAATCGTATTGCTGATATGAGAGGTTAGATGGCCGCTTATAGCTAAAATGTAATTAGAAAATATTCATTGTTAAAATATTAAATGAAATGGACGATTTACTAATAACGTGTGGATCATTATAGCATTAGCATTTTATTACATTTTGATTGAATAAAATTATTTCAAAATTCTGAATGATTTTAATTGGTTTGCGTCAAAAAAGGCATTCTCAAGGCAAATTACATTATTAGGATAATCAAATTCTTCTTAACCAGATGAAAATTTTTTCTATCATAGTCAATAACATTTCAAGAAAGAAAAGGAAAATTTATCTTGTCATATTTTCGTAAAAAATGAAATTAATGCACTACAAAATCGTGGTGATACTTCCAAAAATTGGTGCGTTGCTTAACTCTGTTTGCTACGCCACTGATTATAGTACAATTTCCAAGAATTGATTGTTATTTAAAAAGAGATATATATTCTATTCTTATAAGGGATTATTTTTTAAATAAATTTTTGAGGGAAGAAATTAATTTAAAAAAAAAATAAAGCTTGTTGTTTGAATGTCAGTTTATAGATAAATCTTATAAAGTTCTTATTTTCATTTCTTTTCTTTTTCTTTTAGAAGAAAAAATGGAGGCATCTCTTGAATGTGGAGTTTACTAGTTTATCAAGATTATATAGTTTTCTAATATCTACCCTCATGAATTCCGGTGAACCAAGTAAATTATCTAAACGAGAAAAATGCCTAAGATCAAGAAGTGATTGTGATTTAACAGATTTTAAATGTTTAAGATGCAAGACAGATTTCAGCTCAATTAAGACACTCTATTTCCATATGTTTTCTGTTCACGCTGAAAAGAGGTTATATTACAAATGCCCAGTGTGTGATTACACTTTTGTTCAAACTTGGGGCGTTTGCAGACATTTAATAGCAGTTCACAAGAAAACAAAAGAAGAAGCGGATCTCCTGAAATTGAACATCGAGACTACTACGTTTCCAAACTCAGGAAACATGAAATCGAATATTCACCAGCTTCCTACGTTTGATTGGAAGGATGCAGACTTTGAATCACTGAAATGTCTGAGCTGTTCAAGAAGTTTTTCTACTCCAGCAAATTTGCGAAAACATGTGGCACGCCATTTGGGGCTAGTAAGATTTTCCTGCAAATTGTGTGATTTTAAAACTTTTAATAAATCTGACTGTCAATATCATGTAAGAAAAACTCATGCAAAGCAAGATCCTCAGAAATTTATTGTAAGATATAATAAAATTTTGAATCGGTGATAATATTTCAGTGATCTGAATCCATTAGAATTTAAAGGAGTGAAAAATGTTAAGTAATACTTGTAATTAGTTGAAAAAAATAATTTAATTCAGTATATATTATTTATTTAAAATACTTGTTTTATAATTCTGATGTTTTTATTCACTTTATATCAAACTTACTTTGAAAAGTAAGCCTTTGCAATCTAGAAAATAATACGATGGATTATATATGCACGAGTATATTGACGTATTTTAGTGTATAGGAAGCTCAAATATATATCACTAATTTGTTTTAATTCATAAAAATTAATCTGAGAATTTTGCTATTATATGGTTTTTATAATAATAGTTGTTTAACCATAAAATGGAAACGATGCATTTTTCAGAAATGCGAGTCGGTATCGCACGGGAGTGTAAAAGGTTACTTTCAGTTTTAAACAATTTAAATGCAATACTGAAAATAATTATATTATAAATTTACCTATTTTAATTTTTTATCTTGAATGCTTGACAATAAGTTCTGTATATTATTGTTGCTCCAGGATTTCTAATGTATAACTGATAAATATTAAAATGTTTTGAAATTGCTATCATTTTTTTTTTCCGAGTTCCCACAGAAATATCGTAAAATGATTTTAAAATTAGAAAATAAAATAAAGTAAGCATCATCAGTTATTATGAGAGCTAAAAAGGCTTATGATAATAACTAATATTCAGTTTAAGTGAAAATAAATATGATTAATAAGAATGAAAATAAATTAAACATACATTTTTGTAATTTAACGTGAATTAAATATACTCCAAGAAACTTGATTACCGGATTTCACTTGTTCCTAATAGCCACATGTTCTGGGTACAGCTGGACCGGGCAACTTAATTCTTTAATCTTGATAAATTAGAGTGAAAGAATGTTATAGCCTTATCAAAAATCACGCAAAAATTATTTTAGATTATAAATATAACTTTAAGGTTGAAGTCTAAATTTCTGATTAATGCATCATGCCAAAACACGCCAAGTTGCCTATACTTACAAGCAAGAATGCGGCTGTAGACAATGCTGTAATGTAAACAATGAAATGAAGCAGCCACAGTAAAGTATTAACAGTTTCAAATTTAATTTAATTTTCACTTTAAGCAGAAAATATATCTTCGAATCTTTAACGGCTGTGGTGGTTCTGCCTTGTCTAAATTCTTTAATTAGAAGAATGAAACATTTGCTGTCTGCCCCAGTTTTAACAACAAATTTTAATAAGGATTGCGATGTCTTCGGCATCTAAAATATGCACCGGCAGAATCTTTTGACTTGGAAACGTCTCTAGGACTTCATTAGACACGCGAGTGGGAATCCAATGGCTCCGAAAAGAAATTGGTCAGGATTCTGAGAAATTTGTAAAATAATAGATATTTGTAAAGGATCAGTACGATCACGTATACTCAGTCTCGTAGCTAGGGTAGCATGCACGCCGTGCGTAATATAATGTTCTCGCCCCCTGTCTTTATCGGTGGTTTAGTAAATATAAATGAGGCTCGAGGCAAAGCATTATTTTTGCATCCCTTCATGATACTTCATTTCAAAAATTGTGATAAGTGCATAATGTTTTATTCCGATAGCGCTCCATAAGGAGGCATCAATATCCATTTGCCCCCACCAATCGATATGCCATTGAGTGTACAAAAAAAAGTGCCTTAAAAACGACCAAATAGTAGCTTTGCTACTAGTGGCATTATCTCTTAATTTCATTAATTCGTAAGTATATAAAACTGCTTCGTTCACCTTTTAACTATTCTCTGAAGATTAGTTTAGTTGCATTAACGTTCCGTTCCGAAGTATCATGGGGCCGCGGTGGCCTGGTGGTAAGGTTTCGGCTTCGGAACCGGAGGGTTTCAGTCTTGGTGCACGCTAAATCCGTGGAGGGGCCAAACGTCCTCCCGCTGGTGTGGTCTGGAGTTTGGAGAAGGAGTACGAGCTCAGGTGCAGTTCTCCTCATCTGACCGCGGTTCAAAATTACGAGGTCCGTCTCAAAGTAGTCCTAGTGTTGCTTTAAAAACGGGACGTTAATATAACTAAACTGCAAAGTGTCATGAGGACTATTTTGGTAAAGACTTCGAAATTTTGAAATGTGATTGGATGGCAATGACATTATCAGAGCAGGAATTTATTATTTGATATCAATTTATTTAAAAGAAATTTTATTCTCTAAATAATTGTTAATAGTTTGTTTTCATATTTCTGGTTTTTTAAAATTTTTTCTAAAGTATGTATGCAACTTAACGGAAAACAATAGCATTTACGCCAACAATATAGCCGAAGGGTTACCTGCAATTATTCGTTTTCATTGTGTGGATTGTAACAAACTCAGAAACGTCAACTTTTGCAGCTTCAGATTTTTTTTTTTTTTTTTTTTTTTTTTTTTTTGTTCTTGAATTTTACAACGAAAAATCAAGAATTATTTTTTTACTTTTAAAATTATACTGTTTACATTTCGCTTCACATTGATAAGTATGTAAAAACTGACACATTACATTTAATCCTGGAATGTTTTCCAACTTACAATGAAATAACAATCATTCAAACAAGCACTCGTTAAAAGAAATTTATTTTAAAGAAACAGATGTCGATTAAACAGGGAAAAAAACACTTTAGAAGTATTTTTCGATTTCTTAACAATATTTATGTTTGCTCAAAATGACAATTTCTTTTAAAAAAACGGTAGAAAGATTAACAAATCGCAATAGAACAATTGGTAAAAAATTTAAATTCAATTCTAGTCTAGGATATAACATCGTATCACAGTCAAAGTGAAATTTCTATAAAACATAGCTATTAAAAATATTGCTGATCAGACTATGTAAAGTACCAATTATAAAATAGTGTCTTTCAGACATTCAAAGCATCACATGTTCGTAAAAGTATGTATATGGGAATGTAATTGTTAAATACATGGTATACAAATACAAATGTATATTTCTATTTACATATTTCTTATAAATTTGTGAAGCAAATTACTAAAATATATAATACATATATTTCATACTTCGATTTAAGTCCCCACAGAAGTATAAAGGTTTCAATTAGAGTAAGTTTTCATTTTTTGAAACATCGTTATCTTTTACATCGCTATCTTGTTTTAAAATTCAAATATATTTTTACACAGTTGTATTTATAAAAACACAATATAAGAAAAAGAACTATGCATATTTCTTTGTTTCTCAGAAAATTTTATGTACGTCAGACAGAAAATACAACATATTATAATAATTACTAAAAATTATATACAATACCATAAATCATAATTTGACATTAATTATACTATTTTTTTAGATTACTCCTTTATATTTTCAATAAACCAATATAAAAATGCTTTAATATCGGTATTTTCTTTTTAGATTACTTCAATGCAAGAAATCCAATACGGAAATACTTTCCTTAGATATAAGTTCAAATTCTAATTTCATACTTCTTAAATAGAGAGATTTCTAATTTTTATAATTAGCACAAAGAGTAATGCAGACAATGAAGAATTTCCAGTTGTATTTTTTTATACACATATTATTTGATTGAAACCAAAATAGTGGAACTATTGAGTTCATTTCGTCACGATAAAACTCGTTCCTGTATTTTTATATAAATATGTATCTATACAACAATATAATAAAGTTACTGTAAAAGTTTTAAATACTTCGTTTCTTCCATTAAAGATGATAAAATCGAATTCATATCATTAATAACCATATTAGATGTAGGCAATAACGATTGAGTGGGATTCAGAGAAACATTGGGAACATTATCTGTAACATGACTCACAGTGTTTTGAAAACTAGTATTTTGATTAGGCACTGGCGTGGTTCTTTCTTTCGGAACACTATTAGCGCACGAAACACTTACTGCTTCTGTTTTGGGAGGAACATAGTTTGGTTTTTCAAAATCAGTCTTTTCACTTTTAGGTAAAACACCTTCTAGAGAGGCACCATCTACAAGTTGAGAAGGAGTGTTTTGCTGTGGCATGCAATGAATAACATGACTGGGCGAAATAAAATGTGAATTATTATTTCTGCTTGGAGCAGTATTGCTTGAAAAACAGTGATTTGGAGGTATATTTTGTCCAGCGCCACAATTTAAGCATTGTTGGTATTGATGAAAGCAATTTGGATTTTGCGGATGTGATCCTTGCTGGTGGTGCATATTATAATTTGGTGAAATTTGTTGACACTGGGGTTGAATGCCATTTGATGCATCACACATTTGAGAACATTTGTATCCAGTTTGCTGATTAGAAAACTGGTGAACTTGCTGATAGTTGCAGTAAACCGGTGGAGGATGCATTGTTTGAGAATCGATACAATTACCCATGGAGCACCGATTTTCAACAGGAGAATGCATATGCATATTGTTAGAACTGTACTGTGGTGTAATCTGGTAAGCTGGAGGATTGCTGTAATGTTGTTGATTGCAGTAAAATGTATTCATTCCATGGGTTGAACATACCTGGTTCTGGATGACTGCTACAGGCTGAGAAGTTTGAGTATTCCAGGCTTGTTGAGAACAATGATTGATCAAATGTTGACTAGCCCCTTGGTGACATGATTGAGGAATGTATTCATTTTTGCAACCATTTGACTGATAGTTCACAGAATTCGGATTAAAATTGTTTTGTACATCATTGCAATTTATTCTATTTGCATCGTGGTTAATGCAATTCGATGAATTCATATTGATGTGATGTTGCGTTGTGCAGTTCTGGTAAAAAGTGTTGGGAACTGGTAAATGATTGCAATAAGAATTAGGAAGGGGTGGATTCTGCTGAGGATCCATTTTGCAATTAGAGCAGCAATCAGTTTTAACGGGTGACTGAAAAGAATTGTGGTTCGGATAAAAGCTTTTACTACTTTCTACTTCTTGCTGAGATACTTCGTTCAGATAGCTTACAACATCATCTGGAAGAATCAAATCTTTGTTGCAATCCAATGTAACCGAATCTGAAATATTTTTACTTGCATGTAAATCTTTTTCATATATGTTATTTTGATTCCAATCGGTATTTTGATTACTGCATACATTTCGATGAGGCAGGAACTGTGGGTTGCCTTGCATCGGTGTAAAGCGATCATTTACATTCGGTTCAAGTTGTTCAGATGTACATAATTTTGGATCGGTTTCAGAAGCTTTCATTTCCTTATGGCAACTATTATAATAATTCACAGCATCTTTTTGGTCTATCATGGGAGCAGGCGGAGCTATGTTTTGATTGTCATCACATTTATTGACCGGATTTGAAGGCATACTGGTAGGACATAGACCATCTGGTTGCAAAGATTTTATTTTTATGGAACTTGATGGAGATAACCCATCAATACTGCTTACTTCACTCGAACGACAGGATCCCCAAAGAGAAATAGGATCACAAGATGATGGTGCACTGTGCATACTTTGAGTTGTGTAGGAACCTTGATTACGTTTGCTTGTGTCTTGACTTTGAATGCTCACGTCTGATGACATGCTACCATAAAATGTACTTGTTGAACTTGTGCTGTTTTGCCTTCTTCTAGAACCAGCAGTCTTGATCTTGGTTTGATCAGTAGTTGCACAACCTGTAAAAGTGTAAAGAGGGTTAAGTTTTCTATTCTAAGAGAAGAATTTATTCAAGTGTGAAAACTGAATAATACTATACCTAAAGTTTTCGAAGGTGAGAGATTTGTGTATGTTTTCTTTGTTTCAACATCTGAAGTTTTAGATAAGTTATTTGTCTGTGATGGTTCTACTGTCTTGCAACTGCTTCTTTGGAAAACTGCAAAAGTTAAACCCATTTATAAAGTAATGAAATATGCTTCATTTTCAACTGGTAAAATAATTTAAAATCTTAAATCAAGAGAAACCATGAAAACAAATCGTAATTTTTATTTTTAGAACATTTATCAATAGCATCCTAATATTAAAAATGCGATATTCTATCTAAATTTAGAAAGAATAGGTATGATTTTGCAAGTAGTAGATGTTAAGACGACTTGTACAGTGGAAAAACAAATTTAACTGCGATGATGACAGCAGAAACGTGTCATTAGAAGCCTTAAATGACTAAAAAAAATATTCAACACTAATTTGTGTCTGAATCGGAATCAAAACTTATGCATGGTATCTATTAAGTTCACGTGCAATTTTCAAAAGTGTAACTTTCTATGAATAAGTGATATAAGGAATCTGTAAAATATTAATGAGCTTGCTACCTCTGTCATTTTTTCCAACTCAAACTTTATTTTTAGAAATTTATATTGAACCTCAAACCTTATATTGAAGAACTGCTTGTTATTCAGAACAACTGTGTGCACATAGTTACATTAAAAAAAATTTTTTAGTCGATTAAACAAATGTTACTACTACTGTCGAATGCAGCACCTAGTGCGCATCAGCACGAGTGTTCTCTTCGAGTTTCTCGTATACTTTGTCCGTAGGTCTTGCATTTATATTGTTATGAATTTTCGTCTTCTTACTGATCAACCGCATCCCCCCAAAAAATTTATACATATCTACAATTTGAATGTCTATCCTATAATAATGAGAAGAAAGTAAAACATTGTACCACTCAGTAGTTCCATATCTAGGTGACTATCTAGGTTTCTATTTGGAAAAAAAATCTAAAGAAACCCTTCAAAGAATACAGTTTAAATTCGCACGAGGCCAATGTCAGCTTTGTAGTCATTTTTATGAATTCCTTCTATCGCATATATTTACAAATTTGCATTTATTTTTAGGAATACTTGAATTTCCTAACCATCTTGTATAAAAATTCATGTTTCATAATTTTAAGTTCGTAAAGCTACTTTGAATAGTTGCAATTATTTGCAAGCAGTAGAAGTCTCTATTTCTTAAAAAAAAACACTTACTTCCTTTTGGCAATTGCAATTTAGGAAGCCAAGATGTTTTGGATTTGAAAGCTTTATGAAAGCCTCCTTTTCTGCCTTTCAAAAATCCACTTCCTTCATTCCCACTGGATGTAACAGCACACATGACGGCATTTATATATTCATCCTCCTAGGATAAAAGTTGAATACAAAAAATTGATTATTTTGAATTTTAAGCAATCTCTCTATTTTCTCTATATCCCTAAGCTACCAATGGAATTGCAATAATTCATTCTAAGCATACTAAAATTAATTTAGAAGTGAATAAGCTATTTTCTTAAATTCGAGCGTTTATTAAATCCGAATACTTTTAACAGAAGTTATTACGAAATTAAGCATCTCTAGTTATGGTATGAATTTATGATCTCTAGTTATGGTATGAATTTATCAAAAAATAATTCCTTAAATAAAAAAGTTTTGGTCATGAAAAATTTAAAAAAAAAAAAAAAAGACAGCAAAAGTTTCTATTTCAATTCATTCAAAAAAATCCTTGAATTTTGAGGGGTGTATATAAGATTTATGTATATATTGTAAAGTCTCGATCCAAAAACAGGTAGCGATATGATCAAATTTTTTTATTTACAGCTTTATTACATAAAAACAACTCTTTCTAATCTAGGTTAAATGAATGATGCTATTTACAACACGAAAATTACACAAGAATAGTTCCTCGAACCATTTCGAAGGAAACAACTTTACAAGAACAGCTAACAGGCTGTTGGCGTCTTAGGCTACTCCGGGGGTAGCTCTCGTAACCCACCGAATTTTCTTCGGGTGGAATTCTACGCAGAAGTCCGATTCACACGAAGCTTCTCCTCCTTGGTTCACACGAAGCTCCTCTCCCTGGTACACACGAAGCTTCTCTCCGTCTTCTTCGCGAGTGGTAGAAGTTGAAGGAGAGCCCGCTTCCAACAGAAGCTATCTCCTGTAGATGGTTAGAAGGTAGAAGAAGTAGACATGGCTTCACATGACTGCCGTGGACTTGTTGACTTCGAGCGGAGCGGTCCGAAGGACCGTCCTCTCCAGTTGCAAGAGAGAAATGAAGCATGGCCGGGTGAAACCCGGTGAAGCAGAAGAGAGAAGGGGAGTAGGTGCGGCGGTGTCCAATCAGGAACGATTGGCTGGAGGGGTGTGGGTGAAGGGAGTTGTTGACATTTTCTTGGAAGTTATCGGAGCCAGGTGGTGGATAGTCTATTGTCTGTGGAGGACGAATCAGGAGCCTGTTTATGGGAGGTGGGCGGGTGAGTCTGGACTTGAGAAGTGCGTTAAGGAGGATCAGCTTTCTTTCATCTTTGGATTTAGTTTCTTTTAATTTGGCTGCAACTGTTAGTAATCCGGGAAATTCTTTCAGTAGGTTTCTTATTTCTCTGAAGGCTTCAAAAAGTTCCTTCATCTCCGGGATGCTTATTTGAGGGTCGTGGGCTTCTAAAGTTGGGGTAGAATCAGGTAACCGTTGTTGGCGCTGGGGTCTCTGTCTGGGTGCGGGTGGATTCTGTGCAATTTCAGTGACTTTTTCAGGGGTAGTATTTCTATTTCTAAGGACGTCTGCAAAGGATCTTCTATTTCTGGGTGCTGGGGCTGTAGTTGGATAGGCAGGGCATCCTTTCCATGAGGCCAGATGTCCGGTATCTTTGCAGTTAATGCATACAGGCTCTAGTATTTTCTCTTTCTGTGGGCATTCCATGGTCATGTGCTCCCCGTTACATTTAATGCAGCGCGGATTGCATCTGCAATTCCTAGCGCTGTGATGGAATCCAGCGCATCTGTAGCACATCGTTGCTTTCGCTGGTCGCCTGTAGGTTTCAATTTTTATTCTAATGTAGGACAGGTGGCTGATATTGTAGATGTTATTATAATTACCCGTTTTCTTGACTTCTACCAGGAAAATGGGATAGAGGGTCTTGTTCCGATAATTTTTAAGCTGGGAGATGCGACCAATATTGAAATCTAGAGCTTCCAATTCTTGTTTGATATCGGTGATGTCATGATTGAGAGGCAGCCCTTTGATGACGATTTTGATGGGTCTCTCAGTAGGGTCTTCCGTTAACACATATTCTAGCTTCTTTTCGCTCAGGTACTCGAGGATTCCCAATCTGTCTGCATCGGTGCTGGGAGTGATTTTGATGAATCCATTATAGTAGGTATTTTCTGTGTTGGGGAATTTTCTATTAATTTCTTGCAAGATCAGGTTGTACCCGTCTGATAGCTTTAGATGTATGGGGGGAATTTCTTTTCTTAGTTGCTGAGTATCCTTCTCGAGGATCTGGAATTTGTTGCAGATGGCTATGTCTGGGTTTTCAATGGTTATTTTTCTTTTCGCCGCGTGCCTTTTGTCAATGGGTTGGAAGGGCTGTTCGATTTCCACATCCATCTTTGTAGGCTTATCCTCGATTTCGGTGGTATGTTTGTTGCATTTCCTGATGGGGCAGTATCCTAAATTATCTAATTCTTCTTCAAGGTCCATGATGTCAGAGAGTATTTTTGCATAATTAGGTCTGTTCTCCTTAGATGCAGATGCAGGTGTCATTCCTGCGTGAAGCCTATTTATCTTGTTCTGAACGTTTTGGATTTGTACGCAAAGGTTATTATCCGCATCATGACTACTTCTGCTACTACGATTACTCGAGCAACTGCTGGAGTCATCCGAGCATCCGTCACCTTCCATGGCTGGAGACGAATTGATCTCCGTCTTCTTCCGAAAAATCTCACCTTTTATTTTCCTCTCAGACTCCCTGTTACCCAATCATCGTTCAGAACAACCTCAATCGTCTCTGGTCGCCCGTGGGAAAATGTCCATTGATGATTCACCCTCCACCATGGGAAAAATGCAGGACATCTGGAGTGTTTGACACTGTCGCCTTTCGAAGACACGATTTATTTCCCTGGGAAACGCACGTGTGGTTCCTTATCTGGATTAGCACTAAATGGCCAGATGACCGTACTTAAAAGGAGGGTCTTCCATTTGGCAATCTGGAGGCACTTAACACTGTGGGAGTTTCGTTGATGAAGAATGGCCCGGAATGTACATTATCGAGTGTGGGAAAAAGGAATGTCACAGTGGTCACCCAGGAAGAAGCTGAATCATTACAATATAAACTTCCCGTTTTGAAACAACACTAGGTTTATTTTGGGACGGACCCACCCTAATTTTGAACCGAGGCCAGATGATACCTTTGTATTTAAAAGAAAATTTGTTAATTATTTTTTTATTTGAGAATAAATTTATTTACATATTTAATCCTTTGATACCGTAAAAGGAAGGTATTAATAAAAGGGGGATAACCACTTGGTTTGATAGCGCATAAAAACGATGGAAAAATAAATAGGAAAAACATGTTTATATTTTTGCATGCGACAATGGGATAGATTGGATAAATCTAACATTTTTAGCATTGGGTTTATTCTGTACAAACAAGATAGAAAAATCAATTGGTTTTATAGTGTCAGAATGCGATAGAAAAATAAATAAAAAAAATGTTTATACTTTCGCTTCGGAGGAAAGTCTTATCTAAGATAAAAAGTTTCATCAAAGCTCCAGGGGTGAAAGTCATAAAGAGTTTTGTTTTATGTAAAAATCTAATTCTTTTGGTGATCATTCCAAAACACAGAGGAATAAAAACTTGTTTTAGAAAGATAATTTCTTTCAGTTGTCATTTCATTTGTAATTCAGAAAGGAGAACCTTTGAATCACAATAACTATTTTAATTCAATGAAATCAGGCTCAAAACTGAAAAATTAATTATAATAAATGAATAACAAACCCAGATAGAAAATTGTTTGAAATTTTGCATAATCCAATACAGAAACGTTTAAATTAAAAAGATATAGACATTTATAGATTATGGTAGATAACATAAATTCTTGAAACACTCTGAAAAAAAAAGCTTTAAATCTGTGTTGATAAAAAAAAAGTTATTGAAAAAGAAGCTCAGTTTTCTCGAATTATACCAAACATTTTGAATCAACTTGTCAATCTGAATGCCACCAATTCTGCATGCTTGCAAAATTTTAACTCACAAAAATTAAAAATTCCATTAGTCAATAATGTGATAACTTACCTCCCCATCAACGGAACCATTAATTTCCCAATGCTGAGCATCTCCATCAAAAACTTCTCCTAATCCACTTGTGGTAGAAACACAATTGTCACTAATAGGAACATCCCCCACCAGTTGAAGATTTTCTGAGCATAAACCATTAGGAGTTCCATTGACTGTTCCTTGCTGATCTTGCTCCTAAAGGTCAAAAATAAACAGTTCACTTAGCATGAAGTTATTATACACAGACCTTGGTTTGAAGTACTTTCTTATTAAATAGAATACTTCTATAGATTATTTGATAGAAAATATTAAAGAATCACGTTTTCAAACTACACTTCTGAGGGGAGATCTCATAACTACAAACTCAGAACTGCTGATGATCACGATATCTGAACAGACATAGTTCCTTTAAAATAGCCACATTACATTAGCGTGAGATCATCTAATACACCATGGATGTTTTATCATTCATTCAGTCGATATACAAAGCAAATCTTTGGTGGAATCGAGTTTCGAAGTCACGGTCTAATAGCGTTGAAGCCATCTTTGTTTCGAGGTCATCGAGGCCCAATAGTGCAGAGAAGAAAATGCAGCATCTAAAATAAATTCTAATTTTTCATCATTTAATTCTTTATGAAGTTAATGGTGTTTTAATGGGAAAATATATAATTAGATTCTGCACTGTAAAGTATAAAATCATGAACTATTTTAGCAAACATCTAAATCCATAAAGTTGTTTTCATAAGAGCTAAATCAGATAGAAAAATGAAGCTTTCGCTAACAGAAGGAAACATTTTACTATCTATCTGTTAAATTAATCAGAAAAAGTCATCATGTAGTATAAAGAAATATACATCAGCTCTTAAATCTAACTGGATAGTAACACCACTATCTAATTCATGCATCAGAAAATAAAAAGAAAGCAGAAATAAATAAATTTAACACTACTCTGTATAAAACAATAACCACATAATGTTGTTTTTGGAAAAACACTATGATTATTATTTTCTCAGGGTAATATGTCATTTCTGATAATGTAATGGAATCTAAGAAACAATCTCCCTGAAACCACTTTAGGATCATTAACTTAACACAATATCATTAGAATCATTGAGTTAACATTAGTCATCAGCATTAGAATCATTATATTTACATTAATAAACATCACGGAATCTTTATATTAATACTAAATTTCATCAATATCATAATCATATTCAGAATGATTTGATTTATTTTAATGATGTAGCTTTCTATGTAGTATAAAATTGACTTGGCTATAGCATTAGTGGTTTTTTCCCCTTCTCTTTCTCTGCTTAGATTACTATAATAATATTAGATGTGCCTATCTAGTCGGGCTATTACCCTGTTAACAATACCTCAGTTATGATTGTCACAGATAAACTAACGAAAGTTGTGAAAGAAAATCTAATGCACATTGGGAGAGTGCTTAAGGAAAAAAAATGTTATTTGTAGTATACTTTAGATGTAAATATACAGTTACATTAAAAATTTTCTTTTTTTGCATTGGGATCTTCGCTATTCCTAATGTTCACGAATATTCAAACAAATAATAATTACTAAAATGAGTTTGAAACAAATCGCGATCCACTAACGGAAAGAAAGACATGACACAGGCTTGAAAGAAAAGAAAAAAAAGCTGTACTTCATAAAGTAATGAATTTTGCCAAAATAGACATTGAGAAATATAATAAGTATTATTAAAGAAATAATTAATTGAATAAATTTATGCAAGTGTTTGAAATATTAAAAATGTTGCTGAATTGTTACTTGAAAGAAAATTAATCGATCTCAAGAATGATAAAATTCGATTCCAAAAACGACGAAATCCGGGCCCGCGTTTCAGAGGAAATGCAATGCCAAATAAAAATAAAAATTACGCTTAAAGATATTAGCAATATCTTACGACTGTAGTAAGACTAATATGAATTAGCAAACCTCAGGTTGTAAACCTTTCGTGCAATCCAACATAAAAGGCAGTAAAATAAAATGCTGAAGTTTGCGGCCCCATAATAACATAATATTCACGAATATTGAAATGAAAACGATTAATTAAAATTATATTGAAACAAATGGTGATGTACTAATTGAAAAAAAATGCATTGCCAAATAGAAAGAAAAAAAAAATGCTGAATAGAAGAAGAGAAGAAAGACTCAGCTCTTCCGTATGCACGTTCATAAACATTTTCGGTTTGGTTTGGTTTGGTTTGGTTAGGTTATATTAACGTTCCGTTTAAAGCAACACTAGGGTTATTTTGGGACGGACCTCGTAATTTTGAACCGCGGTCAGATGACGAGGACGACACCTGAGCTGGCACCCCCCTCTCCACACCACACCACACCAGCGGAAGGACGTTTGGTCATGACGGATTTAACGTGCAACTGACCCCCTTACACGACGGTTCTTCGGTGGAATCGGGTCACGAACCTGAAAGCCCTCCGGTTCCGAAGCCGAGACCTTACCACCAGGCCACCGCGGCTCTATAAACATTTTCGGATTCTGTTTTTAGGGTTCGGATAAAATGCAAGCTTATATAATAAAAATTAGTTGCTATTTATACTGGATTTCATTATTCGCTCACATTAAAAAAAAACACGCCAAATCAGAAGTTAATGTTCGTTTCAGGATTCCGAGACCAGCACTTTTCGACGATTATACTTCGCTAAGAGCGGGCAGTTATTACGCCTCCTAATTTCGCGAAGAACCTGAATACACTCTGTTGCTAGACATAAACATATCCCTTCCTCTTTCGTCTCACTCCTGTTTTGACGAAATAAACGTCTTCTGACGCACGCGCAATAGAACGGAGGATTTCCGAATCCGAGAATGAACAGCAGTTAGAAGCCAAAACAACAATGACATTGGTAAAAAAAAAACTTATATAAAGAGATTAAAACGGCAATATAAATCTTCTGATGAACTTTAAATAAAATATACCTTCACATTCAGTGCGGCAGTGGGTGGCCTCTCTGCAGAAGATTTGAAAGCTTCCGTAGCATTCTGTGATGTTTCGTTTTTCCCTTTTTCTCGAGGGCTGTGGTTTTCTTTCGATCGACGAGAGCTTCCGTCTGGATCTTCACCTTTGTGCTTCTTCTTAGCATAAAATTCAGCCCCGTGAACCGTTTTAACGTGCTTTCTCAGAGAACTCGGATCTGTGTAGCGTTTGGTGCAACCTTCGGCTCGACATACGTAAGGTTTCTGAAATAAAATCATTTCAAATTTCACCAAACAAATCTTTGAAAAGTAAGTAATAAATAAATATACATATAAGTATTTTTACAAGTGTTTTTTAACTGTAAGAGCGCAACTTTCTTCAAAAGAAATGAGGGTAATTAGTCTCTTAATTATATTTATTACTTAATGAAGATTTCTACCTCAACTTGAAACTAGTCACGCTTCGAAAACTCGAATCGTCGTTACAGGGGCAAGATTATTCAGTATTTGTAAACATAAGGACGTCGTCTTAGCATTAAGATTTCTATAAAATTTGTTTAACGCTTATTTTAAAAAGAATTTCCTTTTAGTTATCATTTTTTACTAATTAATTCTCTTATTTCGCATTTTTTACAACCACCAAGGGGTCGGAAGTTGATTAAAAAAACTTTGATAAATTAATTGAAACACCAATATAAAAGGAGTAATTTTTATCTTGCTAACTGAATTATTAATAAAGTAAAATACTGAAAGTATTTAAAAAAATTTTTAACAGATTAATACCATTTTTAAAATATCGACATGTCTTCAATATTTTTTTATAATTCAAATAAAATATAAGATATAAGAATTGAGATATAATTCTAAATATCATAATTAATATTTAAATATTCTTATACCTAAAATTTAATTAGACAGAAAGAAATAAAAGGAAATATTCATAATTTTTCATAACTCACAGCATTCGAATGAGTTCTGTTTTGATGTTTTGCTCTGTCTGATGCATTACTAAATGCTTTCGTACAACCGGGAAATTCGCACAGATAAGGCTTCTCTCCTGTGTGGGATCTAAGATGGGTCTTTAGATTTTCTAATCTGGAATATGCCTTGAAGCACCCTTCAAACTAAAAAACATAAATGAAAATAAATCACTTATTTTTTGCGTAAATCATTTACAAAATATATAATATATGAAAAAGATCATTATAATAACCATGTCATTCAGAAATTTCGGTTATATAGTTTAGAATATAACAGAAATAGGTAGTTTAGTTACAGTGACACTTGAACTGGCGGCCTTCTCTATAAACTCATCATCGGCTGGGCATTCGATCCCGTCGGATTTAACGTGCACCATACTCAATTAAACGGAGTTCTTCAGTGAATTGAGTCATGAACTTGAGACCCTCTGGTATCGAAACTCAAATCTTATCACATGGCATCTGTGGTTCACAAAAGTCGATAAACATAAAATATTACATTGTCATCGAATGATGTTTTAGAAAAGGGTGAATTATTTTTTATAGTCGGCTAGTGGTTATACCAAGCATTGCTCGGAATTAAAATACTTTTACGTATAATTTGAAAAATAACCGATTTTGTATAAATGACTATTAGGCACGTAATCCTTTTATTATACAACACGATTGACTACCCTAATTCCATAATCATTTGCAATGGCTTGAAAATGAAGAGTATGCCAGTTCTTTCTTTTAGCTCTTTTAGGTATCGTGAATGAATTACATTATACCTATAAAAATTTCAAAAAGAAACAGAAATTTGAAAAAAATAGTGTTAGAGTGATCAAAATCCTATTGTCACGGTAATTCAAGATATTTTGGATCAAATTTCAAAAGAATTATAACAATTGAAGAAAGGATTGCACATAAAGGAATCTGGTATTACTGAAAAAGTAAAATTTCGAATTTGAAGATGCTACAAAATGGCTTTTTGTGAAGTCATTTGCTTCGAAGTTACAGCAGAAAAATAGCAACATTTCGGTTCATTTCTTACTAACTTAATATTTATTTAAATTGTGCACTTTGAAAAATTGACTGTATTCTTTTTCTTGTCTCAAAAAATAAATGTGTAATGTGTGGTTGAAATCGGCCTCATTGTTTAGATAGAGATGTGGAACATACATAAATTCATAATCATAATTACTTTTATTTATATTAAAAGGAAGAGTCATCTTTAGGAAATGTTTAATAATAAAAAAAATATCTCGGATTTTATGCTAATTAAAATATATATTATAATTACAAAATCATTTTCTATTTTTAGAATCATCTTCTCCGGTTCACCTGTTGATTACACATACTGTGAGATCCGCCCCGCTACTTAGTTCAACAATTATTTCTAACACAAACTTGAGGAACAACTCTAAGGGATTCTCATTCATACGGTTTCTTATATATCGTTTCAAAGGTAATTCCCTATTGTTCCACATATATTAATTATCTCTAAAGAATTCAATTATCATCTGGATATTTGATGATAGCGAGTTATTACCATACGATGTTTTCAATGATGTATTTACGACTAAGCGGCTGATTAGAACTGCAAAGTTGAAAAGGAGTGAAAGGGGATTGATTCTTTAAAAAATGATATGAATCTAGTTGCCAAATAAATAAATCAATAAAAAAGGGAAATTTTATGAATTATAAAACAAGAAGATAAAATCATTTTGTCAAGTATTATTGGTCTCTTGCCTATTCATTTCATTGCTTTCACTTAGTGATTGCAGCATATAAATATCAAGCATTTACTTTCATAAAACTATGTACAAACAGGGAAACCGCGCAGTCATGAATAAAAATTAACCTGAAATAAGTCATTGGCACGTTGATTAAGTTAAAGATGTGAAATTAAATTTGATCAGTTTTAGTAGAATGTGATCTCAGGCGATTAATGCACAAACACTAGAAAATCGAATGCATATTTCGGACGCCTTTTTCCGACCAATTAAACCCAAAATCAGGCACAGAGCTACAATTATAGTCACAAAATCACATACCAAATTTCATATATTTAAGTCATTGCGTTTTTCAGTTATCGTGTTTACATGCTTGTGAAAGTACAAATCGAAAGACGCTCAATTCCTTGATGGATTTGGTTCTAAACTTGACACCTGTCTATACTTTAGATGTCAAATTTGTGTATCAGATTATATTTATCTAATTCTTTATGTATTGAAATTATCAAGCTAACATATTTGGACAACCAGACTTACAGACTTCCTCTGAGTTGATTTTGTTTACAATTTATCAGAAATCTACAAATTTGGGATAGATACCATATACTAAATTTCATACGAAGAACTCAAAGCGTTTTTGTCTATCTGTCTGTGAACAGAGAGACAGACAGAATTCCAAAAATGTGTTTTTCGGTCTCAAGAATGTTTTAAACGTGGAAATTCGTCAAAATCTCGAGTTCGAATATTTTGACTATTACAATATTTTCTTTTCATATACGAGAAAATAAAAATGTACAATATAATTTGCTCATTACTTTCCTAAATGGAAATAAATCTTCCATTAAATGCTAGCGTCTTTTGTACATTATCTTAATTATAGTAGAGGCGATATATTGACTGACGTAGCATAAAGCAAAATGTAAATTCCCTAGAAATGTCGCTACATTCACATCTTTGATAACGACTGCCAGGCATTGTTTTATAATGCTTTTAAGTATTTAAATTTATTGGCAAATATTATCTCGTGTTTTAATAAGAAGAATTATTTTCAAATAAATATTGCTGGCTATTTCTTTTCAATTTCCTTTTTTATTTTCCATCTATTTTAAGATGTAAATCATAAAATGAATCATACAGTTTTGGATCATACCACTAGAAGGGCCACACTTTAAATTTGGGGATGAAAAGTTGCCATAAAAGTATATTAATTCTCACTTCCTCGGAGAGAAGAAATGATGTGGGGTTGAGCTATCGCCGTACTGATGTCAGATCGAACCCTTAGAGAGACGTGGGAGTATGGATTGCACCGTTATAGAGACCATTTTGTGTTCATTTCAGTGCCTGACTACGCTGTCGCGGCAGCTTGATCTCCATATTACCCAGGAAGCATCAGCATGGGGATGTAACTTTTCTGGTTCTGATTATGATGTAAATTAAGAATAGTAGATGCAATTGTTTATATTATTAAACAAATTTGTGTGACAGGAATGATTAGAATATTCTACAGAAATCCGGATATTTCTAATAGGTTTTTTTTTGTAAGTCATATTTCAAACGCATGTCTAGTATAATTACAAAGTACGGTCATATTTTGTTCAGCGAAAATCCTTTCATTTCTTTGCCATTAAAAAATTATTGCGATGAAATAATTTGAAAATAGTAGATTCTTAGAAGGAAATAAATCACTGAAAAGTAAAGTGCAAACAAAAAATGCTATTTAATTGAAAATAATGCTCTCGAACACTAAAAAGGAGCGGGGAACACTAAAAGGGTTTATGAAAGCTTACTGTGCATTTGTGAGGTTTCTCTCCAGTATGTCTGCGCATATGAACAACCAGCATGTATTGCGCTTTAAACGGCTTTTCTTCCCTGGAGCAATCTTTCCATCTGCACACGAACGCTTTTTTGTTACTGTGTATATGATCTTGACATATGTGCTGAAATCAAGAAAAACGAGAATTATAAAAATATGAACATGGGTCCCCTTGTTAGACTGACAAAGATGTTACTTTTATTTAAGATACATACTTAAGAAATTGAAAATTTTAAATCATATAAAATTATTTTCAAATATGCATTATATTACCTTCACCAAATCTTCTTGAGTTGGAAATTCGCGCTCGCATTCTATCCAGTGACAATTAGTTTCAATGAAGTCTCCTGGTTCATCTTTGATATCGGACGTAGCATCTTTGTCTTCATCTACCACCGTACCATCCCCAGAACCACGAGGAGCTGAACTTCGCGAATCTTTCGAATGTTTACCGGTACTTGTTCCATGATTTGCCAAATTGTCAGAAGAAGCATTGTTGTTAAGCACAGAATCCTGTTGGTAAAAGGCATAGTAATTACGCAATTCAAGAATAAAACTTCTTGCTTCAAGAAATTTGCAAATCAAATCCTGAGCGCATGCTATCAAAAAGAAATATGAAAATTTACTTTTATAGTTTAGATCATCTTGATTAAGATTTCTTTTACTAATAAGAAAACTGATAATGCAGTTCCCGATAGTGTTTGTTGAAACTGAATCAACAAGCGTCTAATAAGATATCATAAATGTGCATTTTCTTTCAATTACTTTTGCCAAGGCAACTCATCTATATCATATTATTTTAAAAGATCTAACAAATAAATAAATAAATTTCATTTGGATATATATGATTTAAATCGCTCGTAATATGCTTCTTGATATTTCTACGTACATCAGAAAGGAGGGGAGACAACGTAAGCTTCACTATTAAAACAAATGCAAACTCAGATGTCTATAGCCTATAAAAAGCCTATAAAAAATGTGTTCATAGAGAAGTATTTCATGACTTTTTTCACTTGCGACCGCATTTCAGCAGAAAAAATATTAATGCTGCCGAGAAATAAGAAAGTCTAAATCCAAGTACTAATTCATTGCATGGTATGAGAAACTTTATGTGAGTTATTTATTTCGCCAATGTGAATAAATTCTAAAAGCTGAGATGACTTTCGTAATTATTTTTCGTGCTAATATGATCCGCATATTGTTAATATGAAGATAATGTTAATATGATCCTCTTTTGTTAAATATGAAGATAATATGCTAATATTATTCACATCCTCTTCTGTTTAAGCTTTATGCCTATAAAATTTATCTAGACGCTCCGTAAGTTAAGAAATTATATCCAGACCCTCAGACTCACGAAACTGAAATTCTTTGTACTTAAATATAGAGTAAAAGAAATTAATAAAATTGATTAAAACCACACCTGAATTGAATTTCTTTATATTAAAGCATAAAATGTTAGAAGAGAGAATGTAAAATTTCTGATCAGAGCAACAGATCCGAAAACATTAACTTGACAAAAGAATATGCAACAGCAATTAAACTGTGTGAACATATTACTATTCTGGTTCGGTTACTGAATTCCAGAATTTATCAAGAATTTTGAAATAATTAAATACCTTATCTTGCATTCCTGTGTAGAATGTTGTTTTCACTTTATTTGACATTGGAGGAGGCATATGTCCTGGAAATATTGGTTGCTGCCCTAAACTGGAGGAAGGAGGTAAAAGAAAAGGGGATGTTAAACCTTGACGCATTAAGTGATGAAGTTGATGGAAGTGAGGAAGAACAGCTGGCGGAGATACACCCATCGCTGGACTTAAAGAACCTAAAGAAAGAAAAAATAGCACGTATTAAATTTAATTAATTAAAAAAATCGTACGTTCTCAACTAACTCGGTTTACATTTTTTGTATAAAGTATATAATAAAATGCTACATTAAAAAAAATTCAATAACTCAATAATCGGTGACGGATTTCCAATTAGGTAGCTGCCCAGGATGTCTACTCTGAGGAGGGCCGTAGAGAGGTGGATATAAAAATTTTATGGACCTTGCTGCTAAATAAATAAATTCGTAAAAATTTCAAATTCCATAAATTATAAAAATAGTAGGACTAGAATTTATATTAATGTTGAATTATTAAATAAATTTAAAAATAATTGATTTCTTATTTATAATATATTGAAATGCTAATTATTGATTTAACTGGTTATGCTATGTTCTGCTTGATGAGTATCCCAAAATAATAATGTTTAATGTTAAATTTGTGTGAATTTTTTGTTTCATTATAATTTATAATATTGATTAAATACTTTTATTTGTAATTAAAAAAATTAACTAATAATCATAGTTAATTTTTCACGAATAATATTATTTTAATGACAAACATATTGAAAAATAAATAAATACATGTATATTTCAATGAAGCTACTAATATAAAAAGATTTAACTGTCTTAAAATGTATGACAATATAAAGAAATATATCGTTTTTAATTTATGATTACTCATTTTATTCTTGTAAGGCTAGCACAAGGTGGAGCCATGAGCGATCCAGATTTTGATATTTACGTGGCGCCATCTATTGTCACTAAAATAACATTTATATCCTAGTGGAGCACCAATTTTAGATATAATTTAACTGAATTGAGAAAAAATCATTAATACAGATCCCTTAACCAATATCAAAGACGTCTAACATTTCAGTACTGTAGGCGAAAATGAAAAAGAATTTAACTTTTGACATCTAGAGTTTATTGTGACTAAATTTCTTTCTCTTATATTTATATATAAGCACTAACAAACTAAGAAAGCGATTTCCTCGCCGACTGCTGTGAAAACGTGCACAAAAAAAGTACGGGCTATCTTCAATGAACTGGACCTGAAATTTTCTACTAGGCAATTTAGGGTATTAAATTATTACAACTTTTTATTTCAGAAATGAAAATTTTCTGGTAGAAATTGAAAACAACGGCAGAAAGAGAGAAAGAGAGATTATAAAAGATTAATAATGATTTATGACTTACCAGCTGATAAGTGCCCATAGGAGCCACTGGCACTAGAGCTTCGAGAACCATTCATAAAAGAGACTAAGGAGCTGGGAGAAAACCTAATCATTGAGTTGATATCGAAGTCAGAATAAGGTGAACTAGACAATGCTCGTTTCCTACCATGACGAACACCTGGTTTAGGGCTACTTACTTGAGATCCTGCGAAAAAATATGATAAGTAAGTTATGAAGTAAAAATAATTATATAATATAATATTTTCAAAGGATATTTTTATATCGAAATAGGAAAATTCTAGTAAATTAATTATCAAATTAAATATCTGAGCAAATTAAATATCTGATGCAAGAGTCCAATTATTTTTAAAGGACTAAATATGGGTTGAATATTGAACGTTAGATTTCATTTGACTTGTATATGGGAGTAAGGATTTTTTTTTCACACACACACACACACACACACACACACACACACACACACACACACACACACACACACACACACACAAAAAAAAAAAAAAAAAAAAAAAAAACCTTCTCCTTTCGCTACCATTATGCAATCACACGAAAACAGTTTTCGAGTTTAACTTTATAATCTGGATTAATTAAATGTATGAAGATTTGAATCGAAGTTTTCAAGCTTAGGCCATTTTGTCTTCTAAGATGTTTTCAATACATCGGGATAATTATTCTATAATTAATTTATAAAAGAAGAAAAGTAGTCAAATAAATAATTTAAGTAAAATAGCTAATCATAAATTTTAAATCGCATTAACCCTTTGAGGCACTGAACATAAAACTACTGAATTTCAGGCTAAAATTGATTAAATAAAATAAAATACACAATAAGGAAATGAAAATGACAATTTATTAATTTTTTCGTACATTTGCATACAAGTTAAGGAATGGCTTTATTTGAAGCCACTGTAGCAAATCTTAGCAATATACACGGCTGGGAAAAAATGAACGCGGAAGTCACTATACCTCAAAGAGTTCATATAGTTCAGATTAGATTTTCTCCAATAACATTATCGAACACCAATAATGTGAGGAAATGCAAGAGTTGCAGTAGACTCGAAATCCTAATTGGCGGTAGTCATATCAGGCTTATCATCTACGCATGAGTTGGCCCCATTTCAATTGGATGGACGGTTTCTAAGCATTTCCAAAATTTCTTGCTAGGCCATTTTATTTGCAATTAAGAACTTAATTCACAGACATATGGTAAGCATCATTGTACCTGTCATCAAACTGCATATGGTGTGATGAAGTGCTTATAACATCATGTCCTTTTTCCTGCTGCAAGTAGATCACTATATTTCAAAATCTGTACGCGCACTTGACTTATATAATATATTATTATTATTATTATTTTGTGTACAAATCAAACTCGGATGGACTGGCTAATTTTTGTACAGAAATTTTTATATAAATAAAAATCATTTTGGCTATATATGTATTTATACATATATATCGAATTCAATCAAATTTTGCTCACTTATTATTAAAGACAAGAGAACGAATATTGTCTACTTTTCAAAGTTCGGAAATTAGTTAAATATCCATTAAATTATAAATGAATCAAAATTTCGCCATTTTTCCACAATAACTTCAGGATAAATTATTCCAGAAGAAATATTTTTAAACCGTATTAAAATTTAAAATTTTACTATTTCAATGATATTAATTCATTTTCTGAACAGTATTTTTTTTCAATTGTTATTATTTTTTTAAAAATAAAACTTAAACACATTAAAATTAACACTAACATTGAACTACTCTGCATTAATTTTTTTTTTAATATCTGTTTTATTTTAGTATCCATATTTTTCTTTTGGTTTTTATTTGTTTCAAAGCAATGATGTAAAAATGCCTGAAAGCAAGGCATTACTCATAAAAAGGAAATAAAAGTAAAGTTCTTGCCAGCAAATAAAAAAGAAGTTCAACGATAGCAGTGCTTTCATTCAATGAAAATTAACTGCTATTTTGCTTTCTTTCCTCAGAAACTTGGGAGGGACTTATTCCAGAAAAAATGCACACCGTCTTAAAATTACAAATTGTATCTTTTTAACGACACCAATTTCATTTTTTTGTGTGATTTTTCTTTCAATTGCAGTAAAATCTAGAAAATTTAACGCAGATAATTTTGAAATAAAGAAATTTATAGGTTCTCTTTTGTTGGGCAATATTAAGACTTTGACCTATACACCTGTTTTTTATTTTTTTCAATACATGTGTCTTGGAAAAGGTTGGTTTTATATATTATCATTTATAATACAGAAGTAGTTTTTAAATTTAAAATATTATACATGAAAAGGATTTAATTCCGTACAGTGCCGGGTATATCAACTGGTCTTTCCTAAACTTCATTAAATAGCGCAATCAAACTCAAATTAAATATAGTCAACAATACGTTGATTTCCAAGCCTATTTTGAAGAAATCCAGCAATACCATTTCGTGTTTGATAGTCAACGTATTACCGCAGATAAATCGGATTGTTAAATTTCCCATTCAGCTCACTTTTAAAGCTGCCAAATTACGATGATGATCAAGTTCTAATAGTAATACCTGACGATAAAGATGGTTAATAAATATGGCAAATACTGCCACTCATGCTTGGGTAATAGAGCCATTTAATTAGATATTAGTAAGAATTCAATCACGTGAAATTTTATCTTAAGCATCAATAAAAAGAGGCATACAAAATTGCTATGAAAGAGAATAACAACGTGCGGTAGTGGTATCCCTGTAACTTTCTCGCATACTCGCCAATAAACGTCTTATCACCTCCTCCCCTCCACATAAAATTTTGGACGAGTAAAATTGTGAATGCCTTGCATGGTATTGGCAAATAATAGTTACCAAACACAGATATTTGTTGTGAATCTAGCATTTTACTGATTCTATCGGGCGAACATGTATTTTGAACGCCTTTTTTTCTCAACCAATTGATACCAAAATTTCATTTTAAAAATTACAGTTGAGCCGGCGTCATGGCATAGGGATAGTGCGTCTTCCCCGTGATCTGGGCTTCCCGGTTGGGGCATGGTTGTTCTTTTTCTGTTTTCTATCTGTGTGGTGTGTGAATGTGCCCCAATGTAAAAAGGGGTTGTGCAAGCGAAAGTGACGCATGAAGTAGCTAAGTCGCTCTCATGGCCCTAGTTGGCGCTACTGAAAAAACAAGAGACGCTCACTCGGCTTAAATCGCTAACACATAACTCTCAGCGCGCTTGTAAAGTGCTATAACAACTACAGTTGTATTCATTAGATCACATACCGAATTTCACTGATTTAAATGATTGGGTTATGACCTATTGCGTTTACATTCATACGACAGTACAAACTGATAGATGGTCTGCCATTTGATAGATTTTATTCAAAATTCGATTAGTATTAATATTTTACATGCTAAATCTGTGAATTAACTTTTATCTACCGAGCTCTTTGCGTTTTGTAGCTATCGTGTTCGCTTGTCCTCGAACAGCCAGACAAACAGACTTCCTGAGAATGGATTTCGTATAAAATTTGATAGAAATCTACAAATTTAGTTATAAGTTCATACCTAATTTCCTAATTTCATCCACCTAGCTCAAAGAATTTTTTTCTCCTATACATAATGCCAAAAATGTGATTTTCAAACCCAGAAATGTCTAAAATGTGGAGATTCATCAAGATTTCGAGTTCGAAGTTTTTGACAATTATAGCACTTCCTTTATACTTCGTTTATGAGAAAGTAAAAAAAGTATAACTAATGAAAAGCAATTGAAATAAGTCATTGATGGATAGCTGCAACACTGAAATGTCTTACCGTCCAAGCCAAGGGGTAACTCAGCTCCAGCGTTCGCGTTGGCTTGTAAAGAGTTGTGTACATCCAGTAAATTTCTTTGATGCAACATCGAAACTTGTTGGAGATAATCCATGGATAGTGGAACTGTAAGAAGTAAATTTTTGTGACAGTTGCTGAACAAAAAAAAAAAAAAAAGCATCATTTTAAAAGAAAATAAACAAAAATCTACTTATTAATTTTTTTTTTCTTGTTTTTGCGAGAAAAATGTAAATGATGGAACAAGAACTAAAAATATATTTCATAGCATTCAGACATTTTAGAATATCCGTTTGTTTAGCATTAAAGTAGAATAAAATAATCAATTTTGTTATAGCATGTATCCTAGTCAGACAAGACAGAAAAATAAAAAATAAAAACCGAGACTAAAATGATACAATTAAGATAAATGAATGTACAGGGTGTCCATTGCATCCATCTCCCAATGACTAATTTCTAAACCTTTAGAAATAGTCATTACTACGCTTAAGATAATATTATTCAACAGGAATAATTGTTGATTCCTAAAGACAAGTTAGGGCTATATTAATTAACGTAGCAAGCACATAATATAGCGTAGATAGTATTTTAATGCTAGTAAGTGCAGAAAGTGTTTTAATATTAACGTAGCGCAGTAATAATATTTTCAAAATTTAACTATCAATTAATCATTTTGTATAATTAAATTTTGATTCCATACGAGTAACACCACATAATACTTAAAAAAACTGATCTTAACATTCTATATTATTTATAATAAGGAATTATATATTAAGGATTAAAAAGTAAGGAATAATTATTAAAAAATAATTTTAAATACATTTATAAGAGTGTGTTTTAGAAACATTTTTTTATGGTTTATGTAGTTTTCCTCTAACGGTAAGATATATAGAATTCCAAAAATGTCTTACCCTCCCCCCTCCAATTCAAAATTTTGAGAGTCGGATTCTAACTTTTTGAATTCTTAAGATTGAAATTCATCGAAATCTTGAGGTGAAGGGGTATTCCTTGAAAATTAAAATCAAATAATCAAAAC
The DNA here is from genome assembly GCF_947563725.1 of Argiope bruennichi. NCBI lineage: Eukaryota > Metazoa > Arthropoda > Arachnida > Araneae > Araneidae > Argiope > Argiope bruennichi. The sequence continues at coordinate 103,836,563 of NC_079163.1, read as the reverse complement.
TTTTAAAGTCTGTCCTGAATTTTAGATCTCCTAATTTTATTTCTCAGGTGTCATTTATTTACGCTGTAAGTTGAATATTACTTTCTCCGAAAAAAGTTCAAACTTACCTCTGGCATCAGCAACAAGCGGCGAACCCATTGCCGAATTGCCATGCAAAGTCGAAATGACTTGCTCCATGTAAGGACTAAGCCTGTAATGAGATGCAAAATCCGCATAGCCATTTGGAATGTCTCGTCGAGGAGCAAAATGAGAGAAATCAGGTAAATTTGCTGTAGTTCCATCAGCATTGATTCTAGAAGAATTAAATCATTTAATTAAATAATAACTTGAAATACAAATTCACAAAAGGTAAGCTAAATTCACAAATAGTAAATAGTTACGCAGAGTAGGCGTAAACACGCTGGACATAAAGAATGATTTATTATGCGTAGTTGTATTGCCAAATATGATAATACACATGGTTATAAGTAAGTGAAACTCACGAAGTTTACTTTCTTCTCAAATGTTCGGTGGTATTTCTCATTCTTTATTTTGAAAATAGTGAATCAGTTCTTGCTGTATGTTTCTTGCCATATTATCTTTATGTGCCAGTGCTGTGGCCTAGGCGTAGCGCGTCTTCCCCGAGTTCGAGTCCTGGTTCGGGCATCGTTCTTCTTTATCCTGTGTTCTATCTGTGATGTGTGTGAAAGAGCCACCCTGTAAAAAGATGTTGTGCAAGCGAGTGTGTGAGTGTCATCTTCATATGAGCTAGAAGTCAGACTTCTGCCCTCCAGTGCTCAGAGGCCTTTACCCTCAGAAGCTGCTGCACAAACTCGGCTAAAAATCGTTGATTGTGTCAGCGGGCTTGTCTATGACAAGTACCATAAGTAACAACAACATATCTTTATGTCAATTAAACCAAGTGCAATGCAAGTAGTATCTCTTTTAGAGGTATTTTCCTGCTATTTTGGACAAACATTTTATTGGATTTGCATGGTGGAATATTTTTCTTGAAACTATCGATATTATTTCAGTTTTTCTGTCCTGTTATATATTTCCACTGATGCGAGAACACAGAAAGCATGATGAAAGACCTCGAACTACAACTCATTCAGATGTGGACTCGAAATATAGTGGAACCTCGCTAAACGAGCACAATTCGTTCCCGAATCTTAATCGTAATGCGAAACACTCATTAAGTGAAACAATTTTTTTTTTTCCATAGGAATCCATGGAAAACGGGATAAAGCTTTCTATTCCCAAAAAATGCTCAAACAAATTTATAATAATGTAATTGATTATTTATAATGTATGCTTTTTTTTACAAGAGAATTTTATAAGGACATTTATTTTTGGCTACACTTTGAAATTCGGAGAAAGTGAAACACAGCAGTAAAGTTAAAGGGATTTCTAGCTTGCATGGCTACTGCCGTATTAGGTTGAGGTTTCTTAACGTACAATGCAACAATTTCCTACGATTTTAGCATTTCCTTTACTTCACTGGAAGAATTATGCTCTTTTGAGTCTATTATTCCCTTCTCTCTCGACCAAATAACTCTCGAAGCTTTTTATTGTGACAATACAGAATGCAGCTTCATAAATTCTTAGATAATTCTGAATAAGTACTTCCACGAACTCATCGATATCGTTACTATCCACCTCTAGCCTCATAATCTTGGGCAGAGACACAATCTAGTCGATTAAAGCTTCGCAACCAAAGTGGAAACTCCGCAAGCCAAATCTCTCGGATTCGTGTTCGACAAGCTATCTGGCCAAACTTCTTCCTCGTAGATATTAGGGTTCTCTTGAAACATGCACTCAACACAGGCCAATCCAGCATGTGACATCACAATTACTCTTTCTGCGAAACATCGCTCGTTAAGCGAGTCATTTTTTTTAATATTTTGCTTCGTTATTATGCGAATCACTTGTTATGAGAGACGCTCGTTAAAAGAAGTATAACTGTGCCTAAGACTATCAGCTGTCCGCAAATTTAGGATACTATACTTCTAATCTGCCATTGCTGCAGTGCAAGTAATACCTTTTAGAAAGTTTTTTCCAGGTATTTTCGACAAAAATTTCATATATTTGCACTTTGCAGTGGGTTTTGTGAAGCCATAAACAGTATTTCGTTATAGACAGTAGTTACATAATACATCGTTACGAGAACACGGAAAGCACGATGGGCGACCGTGTACTACAATCCAATCAAATATGGACTTGAAATATCTTGGATTGTCTATTGACACATTTAGGATACGGTACTATTAATCTGATACTGACATTTGGTACCAACAATTAATATCCCGTACATTCATCATTCATGAAATTGTTTACTAATTTCTGTTCATTCTTGCTATTTTTGATTTTGCGCTTTGATATATAAATCATCAACGAATTAATTTATCTTCAGTAACAGCATCTCAGAAAAAAAATTCTTATCTGTTATAATCCTTATTTAGCATAAACTAAAGGTGCAAAAACTTTGCTTGCGCCACTACTTAAATAACCCTAAATATTGAATCAAGTTCAACTGCTGATTTGCATTTCAATTTCTCAATTGACATATCACAATAGTGAGATAAAATCTCCGAACAAGCGCTCATTATTAAAGCAATCACGAAGCCTTTAATTGCTCTAAAGTTATCCCGAGTATCGATAAACATAATTAAACGATATTAATGATTGTTATTGATGGAAATGATTAAGCGATATTATCTTTATCAACGTTAATAGATATCAAGACCAAAATTAATCATCGTCAACTATCTTACATCTTAGATGAAAACAAAAGAGATCGGGGTGAATAAGATGGATATTCTATTTAATGTAGGTCTTAATTAGCAAGTCGAAGGATATATTTACCTGCTCCCGGTGTGCGATAACGCGGCGTGAAGTCTCGGCTCCCACACATACCGCCCCTCGTGTGTTCTTTGGTCCACTGGAATAGGCGCATGGACTGTTGTGAACGCACTTGGAAATTGTAATGGCAAACCTGTAACAGTAAAGAAAAAAAAAAAGAATAAGGTATTTAGAAGTTATTGAATCTTGTTATAGAAGTATTGCATTATATTAGTCAGTTATTGAATCTTGTTATAGAAGTATTGCATTATATTAGTCAGTTATTGAATCTTGTTATAGAAGTATTGCATTATATTAGTCAGTTATTGAATCTTGTTATAGAAGTATTGCATTATATGGTGTTACTTGCCCGATGTTTCAATGTTTTATGGTGAACACGTCTGCTATGATAGTGAATTGGTTTCCGTTAAAATCATTGATACTCTCATTATATCATCCCTTATATATTAAAGCTTACTAAAACTTATCTATTCGCGATTTCTTTAGAGCTGAGAAGCATCTTTGAAGTCATGAGCGTATACACGTCGGGAAAACTAATTTTAACAAAAGCACTAATTCGCTGTTTAATGTTTACTAAAATTTACCCATTTGCCATCCATTTTAAATTGAAAAACATCTTAGAGATCAAGAGTGTATGTATCAGTATGAAAATAAAAAGGACTAACTCGTTGATGAAGCCTTACAAAAACTTATTTATTTGCTATCTCTTTTCGACCGAAAAACATCTTAAACGTTCATGAGTATATGTATATTTATAGAAATAAAATGAATGAGTAAAGCCCTAATTCATTATAAATCAAATAAAACTTAAATAAGAAATTTTTGGCACATTTTAAACTAGAATGCTTTTTTTTATATTATTTGTTTTAAATAGTGCTAAAGAAATTCACAGTGGTTATGTAATTAATGGTTTCATGACATTACAATACTTTTAAATTACTCTCTGGACAGTTACCGTTCCAACAAATTGTTTAATATACATTTTTTAAAAATGTCATTAAACTCCAAAAACATTTTATATGAGTCACACAAGTAATTCTTTAATTAGTTTATTTTCTCTACAGTCTAATTAGATAACAACTTCTTTTTCTTTCTTTTCTTTTCTTTTTTTTTTTCTTTGTTTGTTTTTGGAAATGTTTTGACATTTTTATTCAAATGAGAATCCTCGAAATATTTGTGATATTTATGTATTCCGCGTAGTTTTTGTATCGAATTATAATATTTATTAATAACTTAATTCTTTTTTTAAAAAGTGTAAAAATGCATTGAATCGATGTACGGGCAACATACGGACAAACCAGCTAAAGGGTTAACAACTTTCACTCCTTCATATTCTAACGAATTCACGATAATATAGCTTAATGTTTTTCGTGGGCTAAAGCTTTCGTTTAACAGATAGTATATATATTTTTACACCTAAGACTACTTTGAAATAAGTTGATTATTGTTGAGAATCACGAGAAAGAGTTCCAAAAAAAGCATTCAAAACTTTAATAACTATAAACAATTAACAACATAACATTTTATTACTCAGATTTAAAAAAATGCAATAAAAAACATCGCAACCCCTGCCCCTTAAGATCACCTGATCTTACCCATTACATTTCTTTCCAAGGAGCACAACTGAAGCAAAATAGCTATAGAGTTCTTATAAACGACGAGTTTAAGAGAAGAATCATTTAAAAATCATTTTATTTTTCTTATAAGATTATTTTCTATTATATGTTTTAATATATGAAGCAGATATCGACTTCTTAACTATCTATGATGTGAAACGACACTTTTAATGTTGTTGATAAAAAAATAAAGTCCCAAAGTAATATAATTAAAAAAATTATCAAGCACCAGTCTTGTTTCTTAACCTTTTAAAAAATGGCTTTTATTAGTGGAAAATTAATAAAATAATGTACACGTCATTGAAATTTTAAATTTGCACGCAATTTCAGTCCAAAATTGTTAATTTTCGATAAAAATAATTCTTACAACTTTTTAATTTTTTCTAATACCATTAATTTCTTTTTTATTTTTTAATCTCCAAATCTTATATCTATTTATGCTAAATTTCTTAAGAGAAATTTTTGTTCGAAAAATATCTCCAAACTTAAAAAGAATATGTTTTTTCTTATCGAAGAAAAAAATTTCAAAATGTTTTTGATTTCAGCCCCTAGATGGCACTAGTAGCGTTTCTGACGTGATTATTTTTTTAAGAGATTTTTTTTTTTAAATTCGAGTTTTTCCATTTTTCGAAATTGATATACTAATGGGCTCTTTCAAAGCAAATTTTTTTTTTTTATCGATTTTAATTTAATCTTTATATAAGTAAATCTTAAGTATCAAATTTTAATAAACTGAAAATAACAAAACACTCAATTGCTGATTACCGTACATAAAGCTGATTTCAATATACTGCATATAAAAAAAATTCAGAACTGAAATTTTAAATTAATTTTAAACAAAATGATTAACTTTTTTAAGCAATTTAAATCATTATTAATAAGATCGGAAAATTTTTAAAAATTATGAAGCGCCACATTTTATTATTTTTTTTAAGAATTACAAAATAACATAATATAAAAATTGCAAATAGTAATTAATTAGGAATGTTAATAAAAAATGTTTCAAAATTATTTAAAACAGTATTTGATTTTATTACGAATAAATTCTTTTGCACGGCTTGCTTGATTTGCCTATTTAATAGTCCTGCACAGAAAGATACATATCTGGGCCAATAATATCATAAATCAAATTGCGATACCTTCAGATAGATTTGTATTAATTGATTCCGATTTATTTATTGAGACTTTAACTTAGAACATATTTTTCTGAGTTGCGACAGTCTTGAACCGATTACCGATGCACTTTTCACAACAGCTTTCTGTAAAATTATGTTCAATATACACAGCATCGGTAACATTAAGTTTCTGGTTAGCTTTTACAAATCGTGCATTGAGAGTTCGGATATAACACACAAATTATCAGTCAGATTTATTATTTAAATATTAATCTTTCTGAGAAAGCTTTAAAACTTATAAGATTTGTCAGATAAATTTAGAAGTATCAACTGCTTTGGTATGAATTGTGACAAACATTTTTTTTTTTTTCCCCTAGTTCAAAACTGAAAACTGGAGAATGATAAGAACATCAATAAATTTATACGTCTTTTTTTTATATCTACTATATCTGTTTAATGATATCTTCAATCTGTACAGCTTATTAATTACATTTACCTATTTAAACTTGTGTAACAAAGGTTTATATAAACAAAATGAAGCTAACAGTACTAATAGCCTACTTACTGGTTTAAACTCAACTTTATAATGGCTGTGATTAACGTATAAATCACAATATATTGCTTATTTATTAATTTAAAATAATATCGAGAAATATTATTAATTATCGATAAATATCTGAACATTTACATTGAAATTTAAAGCATCCAAACGAAGCATTAATTGAATCAGAAGTTTGAAGAAGGAAATGAATTCAGAAGCTTTTTTCTCAGCGAAAAACAAGCAAACAAAAAATGCTTATTATTTAATGGTTTTTCACAGCTGACAATTAGTAAGTACCTAAGTCATGACGCACATTGAGATTTTTGATGTTTGCTGCCTTTCTCATATTACTGCTTCAATTAAAATCATAAAAATAAATCAATTCATATAATTTGATAAATTTTTATAAATTATTTTGATCAAAAAGAATTTCTTTATTCTTTTTAATTACAAATATTGCAGAGTTGGATAAAAATTCTTATTCGGAAAATGCAAGTAACCAAATTGGAGAGTCGTTGTCCCTTATTTAATATGTCTTTAATATTTAACATATTGCAATGTTTCTCATTATTTTATTTTTAAAATAAGTAAAACAATAAAAAAAATGCTTAAAATTTATTTTCTTTCTCTAGAACCACATAAAATTATACGCCAAATCTTGAAGATAATTATAAAATATTTTATAATTGCGATTTGGTTTCTAAAAAATAGACGAATTAAAATTTCCCCAAACTTTATTTTAAGTAAAAGCAACGGTGAAAACTTTAAATATTCTCATTATTAAACTGACATTTAAGTATTCTTAAAATTAGAGAGCAATGTTTCAACATAGCGTAATTTCGAAATTGCGCTTTTAAATAAGTGCTAGAATTAGAAACATAACCTAGTAATACAAAATAGAACTGCAAAAATAAAATAGTTTTTATTATCGCTGATAACCAAATTATTAATTTATATTGATGACTCTTACTTGATTTTGATGCTCACTTGCTCTAGAATATCAAGCTAAATCATAAGTTAAACACTCAATATAAATGAAAGGTGAGACTTCTTCTGTTGATCAAAGCGATTACGAACATCTAAATATCAAATGATGTAGAAAACTGATTTAGCTATAATATATGCAAGTAAGCAATTTTCATAAAAAAATTTAAGAAGAAACTAACCACATTTGTGCTTCATTTAGAAGATCACCAGTAATCGGCTTAACCGCAGCAAGAAATCACATCTAAAGCGCAACTGGTTTACCAGTTTTTTAATAATGTTGTTTAAGCGCGTGTGTAAAGAACATAATTCAAAATATTATTCCTATGATTCATGTTTTTCACCCATGCCTAACCCACTAAGTCTCTAATGTAGTTTTTGTTAAATTTTACAGAGGGAAACATCTGTCATATTTTAAATATTGTTATTTTTTAAAATTTAGGCTAAACATATTTGCCATGTCGCTTATCATTCAACAGCAAAGAGGCCATGGGGATTAAGGGACGCTCTATCCAGGGTTTTCAATAGCCCCTCTCCTCTCCTGTCACAATATTTCCTAAAAGTTACAAAGCACCAAACATTAAATAAAATTTATCTCATTTTTCTTAATCTTTAAGTAAAACAAAACAAAATTTAGCAAATTCTTAAAATCTATTTATTTGAAATGAAAATCCTAGAAAACTTTTCTCGCTTCTCCTTTTAACGAGGCATATACGCTAAACACCTAATCTTTTAAATAATAATCCTTGTAAATAAGTCTTTTAAATCTCTGAAAGAAAAAAAAAATCCATCTCTTTTGATTAAAATTATTTTAAATGAAAGTAATTATCCTCATTTAAACTGAACGTCTTCCAAGAGGTCGTAAAATTTGTGATAAAAAAATAAGGGAAAAAAAAATTCTCTGAAATTGTTCATTCCTCTTACAATTTTAAAACCTTTATTTATTAATTTTTTTTTTTTTTTTTTTCGTCTCTTTAGTTAGCATATGCTAACTCTTTAAACAAGCTATCAGCGCATCCTGTTACTTTTTAAAGTAAGAAAACAAGCACTGAAGGGGAAAGGGGGGGGGGAACATAAAGAACCTGACTTCTCTGTATTGCTACAAGGTCGTGTCAACAAAATGAAATAATTCTTTTTCAATACGTAGAAACGGCGAAACCGAAAAAAATCTTTGAACAATCAGTGAATGGGAAGAGAAAAAAAACAGTCTCACATCTCATGTCCAAAAGTAAATAGAAAAGAAAGCGAAGGAACGGGACTGATAGAGCACAAGCGATGTGTGAAAGCAATTTGGCGGCAGAAAAAAGGCAAAAAAGCAAGCGGAGCTCGTAAACATCGTAAATTTGGCGTGCCGCCACGCCTGTTTGCTCGAACAACGTGGTGAAGCGATCGAAGCATCGCAATTGGCTACGGCGGCACGAGGGCGCGGTTTATGGGTTGGAGCCAAAACTCTCGCCAATATGCCAAGGCCATTGATGTCTTAATTTGAGGACGAGCAGAGAGCGCAAGGCGTTCGAAACCAGTTTATTGTTGATGGTAATTTCCCGCTGGAGGGCTTAGGACACGCTCGTTTAATTCCCCTCCCGTGAACTTGCAACGATTTGATTTCGCTTCATTCTTTCACATCATTGAAGAAAGAGATGACATTTTTTAAAAATTAATTTTTCTTTGCAATAATCCTCTTAAATAGATATGCAATAATTAAATCATGAGTATTCATTGAGGAATATATTAATTACATTGGGTTCAAGGATCAAATGAAACTTAAAAAAAAAAAAAAAAGGCAAGTAAATATATATACATTTAATATCACAAGTATATATATATTTTTTTTATTTGGAAATTCCGATCTAATGAATATGAAAACGAAAAGAAAAAATATTCACACAATCCTTAAAAAAAAAAAAAAAAAAAAAAAATGTGACAAGGCTTTAAAATTTTTTTCTTTAGAATGGTCTGATCTCAATTATAAAAATTACCGAAACAGCGACCATGATCTCAGAATAAATTCTGTGACCCGAAAGAACACATCAGTAGAAAAACAAAATATTAATTAATGATAAGTAAAGCAAATTTAATATTATATTTTGTTTAAAGTATGTTGTTAAAATATTTTAAGACAGAATTACTTTCTGAATCAATTTTGCTGGCTAATGTAACTTACTAATTATAAGTTACCAATTAGTTTATTGATACAAAATAACAGGAAACTTGAGTGCTTTTGCGACCCCAAATAAGTTTGTACGACCCTAATTGGGAACTGAGCCTGTAGAATAGAAAGATTGTTTTCTTAAAATAGAAAGAAAGCCTCAACGTATCCTGTAGAATAGAAAGATTCTCAACTTATAGTTTTCTTAAACTATAAGTTGAGAACCCTCAATAGCAAGGTTCAAGCAAGATAAGAATTAATGCGTCAAGAATTGTAGTCAACCTTTCTCCTATTGGAATTGTCAATATTTGTTAACATTAGAAAATTTAAAACATTAAATTGACAATAAAATTAATTCAAGTAATTTTTCCACATTGCTGTTTTTAATTTAATTTTATGCATTATATTTATGCATTTATTAATACATCATTTGCGACTACATTTTTTTTATGTAAAAAAAAGTACTTTTTCGCAGCATTTTTCCCCCCTTTTCCCTGAAAATGATTTTGGGTGAGAAAAATTCAGAATTTTCCTCTGAAATCTGAACAATTAAGCAAAAAATTTCATTCACCGAAAGGCCTACGGTTTACACAATTACATAAATATGTAAGCCATAGGCAATTACTTAAAGGTCTCTCAAAATCAGGGGAGGGGGCAAAATTTCGATATACATATTTTTTTGCGATATTTTCTAATTTTGTCAGTTTTATGCTTTTATTTAATTTACTAGGACCATATAAGTACAATTTTATTGTTAGGACATTAATCTAATATTCATAATCAATTAAATTTTCAAGTTGTATATTAAGTTAATTAAAAACTCTAAAATATATATTGCTTTATAATTTAAAAATATTCCCGGTCCAATAATTAAATAGCATCAAGACTCTGTTCAATTGTGTGTTTTTTTCCAGTTCGTTAAATATTGAATTTGATTTCAAATTTAAATCTTGGTTTATTATTATTACTAGGCCGTTAATGCTTTGCTTATACTATCTCTCAAGAATCAGGTTGTGATTGATGCTTTTGGGATTACTATGTGATCCCAGCTCACTTCACTCTCTCGCCGTATAGTTATGTATTTCTGATAGCAATAAAAAAACAACAACTTAAATACATTCATTATTAAGAGTAAAGTTATATTATTTAAGTTGTATGAATTGTTAACATTAATTTCTCATCAATTATTAAAAACTAAACCACCAATTTCTAAAATCAAAATTTTTTGATAGACATATGTACATATTAGAAAACCAAAATATATAATTCTATGATGTTTAAAAATCAAAACTGCATTTACTTCTTTTTGCTATTTTAATGAGACATTTCTCATCAAAAATGACTGTCATGACGGTAATAACATTGAAATAATCGCCAATGATGGCGAGTATTAATAAGAATAATTTAGTCATATCAATTAACTTTGATGTACTACCATTTTATCGCGCAAAAAAAACCCAAAAAAAACGGAATACTTTTATTATTATTTTAAATTATACTTGAGCCATAATAATAGAAACATTCTGAGTGGCTAGCTATGCTTCAAAATGGCGAAATTAATTGTCGTTGTCCCTGTCTTGAACACTTTTATTTGCTTTAGCTTCTCGTTTTCGACAACTTCCGACAGTTCGACTAAACTCATTTTTTTGTATTATCCAAATCAAAAAAAAAAAAAAAAAAGTGCTTCTGTAGACAAAAGCATGTTAACAATTCAAATATACTACCTGTTACCAAATGATGATTAATAAATTCGGCCTGATTTTGTATCCACATAAGCGTTTTATTTTATATTATATATATATATATATATATATATATATATATATATATATATATATATATATATATATATATATATATATATATATATATATATATATATATATACACGCCTAGGGGGCCTAGAGGGTTTACGGGAGCTTAGAAGGTTTAATCCAGCTCTTCTTATGGGGCACGAGAATTTTGCGACAGGTAAAGGGAAGAGGGGGAGGAGGAGAACAAAATTAACGTTTAAGAAACTCCCTTCCTAAACCAGAAAAAAAAAAAAAAATTAAAAGAAACTTTATTTTAAATGAAAGCTAAAATTCAAAATTAGCAACTGTATCTTCAGTAATATATATATAATTAACACTTTTTTTTCACTCATGAGATACTTTAGCTCACAACACATTGATACATTTTCATTGAGTGAGTGCACATTTTCCAAAGTGAAAATACATCAAAATCAGCTACCCAGTCAGTAAAGGAAGACATGTTTAAGTTTGGGCATGGAAACAATGAAAGTCTGAAGTTTAATTTTACTAAGGAAAAATTTCTACGGCACATTCAACAAAATCAATTAAAAATGATAAACGAGCCTTTTGCAATGAAATAAGTGATGTGTTATGTTTTTCGCTTTTTGTTCATTATGTTGATTAGATTTTACGCGATAGCTAAAATAATTGCTGGCTGAACAAATAGGCACTTTGCTTAAACATGGGTGGGCTTTGACTTTATTATGAAACGTGGGTTTTTGTTTTCTTTTGTTCTAAGAAATTCCAAAATTTTTCCATACACCCTTATTCCACCCACATAAATTACCACAAAGATTACAGCCTTAGTTTCAAAGATCACGGCCTTAGACAAATAACAGGGATGCACAAGTTCAATATTAGTCAGAAAAAACATAAAAGAAAGATTAATATGTAACAAGATGTTTCACAGAATGGTTCGTGCAAAATTGGGTTTATAACCGGCGTGGGAAGAAAAAGCTAACTCTCCATACATTTTTACTTCTAAACCACAAAAAAGAATCTGACACTCTACAATTTAATAACAATAAAAAAAAAATTTAAAGAAAAGACAGTAATGCGTGGATTTAAACAACCGTGAAGAAATTGATTTCTACTTTTTTTCTATGTGCCATTCTCTAAAGAGAGTTCCAATTCGCAAATTGCTAAAAAAGATTAAACCGAGTCTGTTTGATACAAAAAGAATCCGTAACTTTTCTCAAGCAATAAATATATTTTGATAGTATTCGAGTTTCGGTAACGGCTGGAATTATAAAAAGTCAGCAAGTTGAAGATATTTAACTAGGATTGACTTAGGATTTTTAACAAGACTAACTAACTGACTGTTTTTATTGAAAAATGGTTAAAAAACAGAAATGTATCAATATATATTCATGCCAATTTTAGAAAACAATTTCCTTTAAATACGAATTCTATTATGCAGTTTTAACATAAGGGTTAGGCAAAAACTTTGATTATATTCTGTTAGATCTTCTTGGTTTTCAACATATTTCCATGCATTTAGATACGTATGATTTTTGGGGCGAAATTTTATCTTTTAATAAGTTTGATAAGACCAAAAGGCCCAACCATTTTATTATTACAATTGGGTTGAAAATAAAAAGGTATATATATATATATTGATTAATCCCATTTGGATTCTTATCAAATACTACGGCGTCACAATTTGAAAGACTAAATCTACGTGACAGTCGCACAGCAAACGTAACTATTGTTGGCCAACGGATTCTAAAACCCTCCGCGGTGCGTTAGGATGGGTTTAATTCGACAAAATAGGGGTGAGGAGGTAAGATGAAAGGTGAATATGTTTACACCTAACTATAAAGTAAATTACGGAAATGCACGTCTCAGCCCTTAGTGAGATGGAATTGTCGAAAAGCGGTCATCTCAGAATACTTAATCGAGCAGTACATATGCGATCTAAATACATGTTGTCTCACATCATGCTATGACATTACTTCCTTTTTCTTTTTTTAAAATGTGTAACCGATTCTAACATTACATTGATGCAATTACAAACTTAACACGCATCCCTTGAGGATGACGTAATTGACTACAAAGTGACTTTACAAGCAAATATCAAATTTTATATTTACTTACTTTAATTTTTTTTAATTAATGAAATGTGTCGCTACTGATTTTTACTTTTATTGTAATATATATTTTTAAAGGGAGAAGGAAAATTAAAATTATTATTACTGAAGAGGTTAACTGATTAATTCAGAAATATGAAGAGTTCAAATAGAGCATTCTGCAAATTAAATGCATGACTATTAAGGTATTTGAACAAAATAAATAAATAAATGTAATATAAACAATAAAATAAAATGAAACCTGCAATCGAGTCATACATTTGAATTTTGGCACCCTGGAAAACAATTAATGCTTGTTTCTGTCATTTTTTTCCGAAATAAATGAAATTGTCCAATTCTAACATTTTTAATTCATTGTTAATCCAATCTATTTTTTTTTCAGGTCTTTGAGTCACTAATCAATATAATGTTAAAATATTGCACATAATCTGGATATATTTTGGTTTACTAGAAGTCAAAATGAAAGATAGTTTCATTTCCGAATTGTTTTTGTAAATTTAAATGCACCCTCACCTTCCTGATTCTCTAATAACCGTAAATGAATAATTTTAAGGACCTTTATTCACAAGAAGGCTTGAACTGTGTATTATATTCAATGAGAAAAAAATAACATTTTCTCCCCCTTTTTTTTAAATAAAACTTTATACGCATTGGATGAGAACCTAATTTTTTATTTGATGCTTTTTATACATTTCTTATATTCGAACTGTTGTATTTTGCTAATATCAAAACTATTTACTTTTGTTTCAAAATTTTAATTTTTAAAATTTTTATAAATTTTCAATTATTGTTATTTTTTTTAGAAAGAATATTTACCAGGTATTTATTATGTATTATTTATCAAAGTTTTTAAACAATAAAAATAAACCCTTAGTACTATTTTTGGTTTAAAATTTGTCGTTTCTTCTTGCTGTAGTGTTTAAAACCTCATTATTCTAAATTTTGGATAAATTGGATTTTCATTATCAGTTTCGAATTAGCCAAGTTTCATCGCATAAGCAAACAAAAATAATTAATAAAATCATTTTTATTTTTGAAAAATTACCATTTTGATTACCAAACATTACCAAATTTTATCAAGTAACAGCATTCAATTCTGTTTCTCACTATGCATCATCATAAAAATTTCTTTTTCCTTCTCTACTTTTTTATTTGTATAAATATTTAGAATTCTAAAAAAGTGTAAAAGTTGGGGGGGGGGGAGGTGTAAAAAGGAAATATATTTTTTTTAGAATGTTTTTGATGGAGGCAGATTTAAATATAATAAATACTTGGTCATAGCTAAGATTCGAGCATCTACCAGAATATTCTTGAACATAATAACAAAAATAAATGTTTACAAAGCAATTTTTTTGTTTTAAATTGTAACTGCTAATGTTAGCGTAAAAATTCTGAAAAACTAGGCATGCTTTCAATATTAACATTACTAATCTCGAACAAAACTTGCACTCTTCATTAAAAATATTTACTTTACAAAGAGTAACGCCAACTATCGGGAAAATAATGGATTTTTGAAAATTCTTCTGAACATAACAAAATATAAGCATAATCACATGAAAATTTCACATAGAATAAAAACTTGAGGAAATTTTTTAACTCGAAAATTTCAAAACTTTGACAGTAAGAGAAACAGCAAAAGAAAGTTTTCTTTTCCAGAAATTGACGTTTTATTTAGATGGGACAAAAAAAAAAAAAAATCTAGACAACGGAAGAATTTGGAAACAAATACCAATAAAAAACAACAAACATCCTGACCAATTATAAAAGAAAAAAGAAGACAAAAATTTAACGCAGATTGTTTCAAACAATACTCGTTTTCACCCTCAGTCTGGAGGATTAAATGTCACTTATGTTTCACTTAATCTTTTTAATCTAGTTAATGTTTAAAATTAGTTCTTAAATATTAATTTTCCACAATTAATTTTAATGCAAAAAAAATTATCTGAAAAGTATTATATTAACCCGAGATCTATAAATATTTATATAAAATATTTATTAACATATTTATCTTGACATATATGAAAACTCTAATTTACATGCTTTAAATTAATATATTTATTATCACCGTTATTCAAGAGTTTAAACAAGTAACTTGCTTCTTGGCTGTGTGAGTCCCTAAAATTTGGTTACTTCACCTAATGTGGGCTCATAATCCATAATTTGAGACGCTTTGCTACAGATTTATATTATATACTTACTATACTTAACTATCTCTCTTTCTTCCTATTCAATCGTTTATTTAATACAATCATTTATGTGGATCCTTTATTCAGGTGCCCTTTCAACTGCATCATTTTCACAAGTTCAGTATTCATTTAATGAGAAAGTTTTACCGTCTTATTCAATGAACACAAATCATCGATCAGAAACAAAAGAATAAGTACAGAGATGGTAGTGCAGGCATAATAGCTTTCTTTATCATAGCTGAATAATAAAGAACCCAACCCTTTCGAAGAAATAGCAGTTACTAACTGACTCAACCTTGAGGCACTAAAATTCAATCGTTAGGATGCGATCGATGATCCAGAATCGCCAGCGGGAGGTCGATTTTCTCAATTAATTGTAACTGACATTGTGTCACTCGCGAACAAGGAGTCATAACACTGTGATTAAAGGTAGCCGACATTTAATTGCCCAAAAGCTTATTCAAGCTATATAAACACTTGGGAAAATAACAGAAGCTCATTTACGGTAATAAGTATGAATTTATTTCTTATCTGTTAATCATATAGTAAACAAGCATTTCTCATCTCATCTTCTAAGGGCCGGTATGTAGTAAATACAATCTGATACCTTGTTTCATATTTTATCACTCTTCGCAAAGAAAGGGTATTCAACATTTAAAAAAAGCAATTTTAAAAGTATATTTTTATTATTATGCTAAAAAGTATGAACTAATTCTATTTTGATTATTTTAGACGGTTTTAAACTTTAATTTGTTATCCATTAACAAAAATGTCATGCATCTAGAAATAATTTTTTTCTCAACTTCGATACTAGATGATGCCGAGCATATGGAATAAAAATTCACTTCAATTAATCGAAAAACTAATAATTATAATAGTAATAGTGCATTATAATAGTAATAATAAAGAATTACATGAAGAAAGAAGAGGCTATGACAGAACAGGATTTTAAATCTCGATTGCTATTCAGAAGAAATAATATTTTGGAGCAATATTTTCGCCTACCTAAATTTATGTCGCAGCCTCATATTTCGCAAATGAATGTGGAAATCAAGCATTAATAAATGATAAAACAAAGAAGGGAACAATTTACAATAATTGTAGGCTAAAAGCGGCAAACGACATTTGTGACAAAAAAAATCAAACACTGCTTTTCTTTTTAAACTATCAAATGGGTAACGCTTAATAAAAAGTAAACGTAAAAAGTGCATGATAGCCATCTAGGTAGTTCAAAATAGAGTGTAAAGATGAAATTTATATAATGTTCCTACGAACTGATTAACAATATTTCCCAACCATTTCGTTCTTGGCACTTAAACATTTACCAATTATAGTTTTCAATTATTTGAGATATTTCAATAGATTGTTTTAAATTTACAAAATATATCAGAACAGGTGATAGAAAAGCGGTCCGGGAAAACTGTGGACTCCAAGATTTAATTTTACCTTACATTAACATTTCGGGCATCAGATGCATATGATTCAATGGTGGTGAAAACAGTTCCTTTGTTAAATGGTTATGAGACAAAGATTAAGAAGAATTTGAAATGATAGATTATGAGATATTTAGTGGTAAAATTTTTCCGATTTTAGATTTGTGTTCATAAACCGAACTGCAAAGAAATTTTTTCCGAAACAGTGCGTAACGCTGGAAATGAATAAATGTTTCAGTAAAATGATAGCTTCTAAAATGTAATCATTCCTTAGCAAACGGATACACCATAAATAATTTCAAACACATTTTTAGCTACATAATATTTCTACAATTCTCCAGCATTTACATTTTAGAACACTTCTGTCAAAGGTCATAGATAAAATTGGTTTGTTAGAAGATTAGAATATGTTTTTTAAGGAATCTTGAGAACTTTTTTGAATTTGAGGAAGGATTTTAGCAAAACGTTTCTCTGTAATCAAACAATTTTTCGATATTCTTTAGTCGCGACGTCTGAGAATCAGAAATTTTATAAAATACCCGCAATGAACCTATAACCTGCACAGCAGAAAATGAAAAAGTCATTTGTTAAGCAGAACAAAGTTAGCTTAAAAATTACATCTTAAAATAATGTTAATCTTAAAGAATGAAATTCATCACAAATATTTTTTTAGCTGAATTTTCATGAGTAAATACGACAGTTTTTCAGTAACTTGAAATATTAACAATGAGTTCTTTATCTATCAATCAATGGCGAAGCGACTGGGAGTCAAAGGGGGCATAGATGCCTCGAGGCCAGCCTTAAGAAACGCCAATGGGACAAAATATTAATGCATTTACGTTAATTTTTGGAACAAAAGCATTATGAAAGAGCGAAACAATAGCAACATCTATGTTTACTAAATCACTGATGGCGACTTAAACCAAAAAATTGTATTATTATGCCCCTAGTGTCTGTTACCCTAGCTATGTCACCGGAGTTAATATCAGATTTTTAACATCTTTCTTGCAAAATAAAAGTATATGTCACAATGAATAAGGAACTTTTAATAATTAATTTTTTAAAAGAAGAATGATTACTATTAAATTCCAAAGTATTCATTATTTTCAAGGCTGATTTTTAAAGTTGCATGTAACCTGTGTATATCAGATGATATTATAACTTTTCTCTGTGGTTAATTTTGCCCACATATAGTTAGCTCTTGTGTTACGTTAAAATTGGACTTTCATCTACCTAAACTAAACTATAATCCAGTAACTGTATGCTGTGAATAAAATCTCTGCGACTGTTTAACAGGCTGTAATACAAATAATAATAATAATAATAATAATAAAAATCTGGTAAGATAGTAAAAGAAACAAATTCTATTAAATGTGTTAGTTGTCTCTCTCTCTCTCTTTTTTTTTTTTTGCAATCAATGACAACTCAAAATGACAGTACATAGAATGTTACGAACTGTCATCCACCATGGTGACGCAACATAAGTTTCCTTACAGCTTAGAGCTATAGAAAGAGTTAACTATGTTACTTTTTAAAAAACTTTCTTAAAGAAATTACTTTCTTTATGAATGTGAAACTTCATTCCCCAGAATATCGATTAGCATTCAAAACTAATTTATCTTCAAATATAATAAATATTCTTTAATACACTAGGATTTTATTTACGACAATTTATTTTGAAGTAATAACATATCTTGTAATATGTTCTGTACTATCAAATTTTTCAGATCGAAAGATAAGGAATGTAGAATTTTCTTGCTAAAAAACAACAAATAAAAAATAAAATTCAGCTGACAAGTCTTTATTCTAATAGCAGTCATGTGTGGAATCAAACTTTCTAATGGATATATTTATCATTAGAATGACATTTAGAATAAAGAAATAAAAGAAAAAGAAAATAAGCTAAATGGGTTTTAGATTACAGTTTAATTCAAATGGAAGTATATTTTCGATTTATTAAGGTTTGACTAATATGTAAATTCTGGTTTGGTAAGTCAGCTTCTAAATTATTCTGTCATCTAATATTGAAATGTGGTTTGTCTTTTATTTCCGCCTGTTAATATATCGTAAATTCAATCATTAAGTATACCAAAACTGAAATTCATCGTATCATCTCAGGAACTTGTTTTTAAGGGAAAGAAAACAAACATTATCTCTACTTTTCATTTAACAAACATTTTTACGGCTTCAAATATACATTTGAATAAAAAAAATATGAGAGGAAAATGAAATATTATTAATTGACAAATGAGAAAAACTAATGTAATTATTTGATAAATTCCGATTAAATGCGTTAATCTTCATAATTTTTAATTACCATGTATAATTAATTTTGAAGAATACTAAAAATGTGTGTTATCAAACTTTCTGCGATCCCAAATGAGATCATGACTAATAGATTTGTCTTACGCCTTGGTTGCCCATTTGTTTTGAACTATATAATCAAGAACGCTTTTATTTAAAGTAACAGTTCAAACATCCATATTTACTGACTACATCCTATATGATATAAAACAGTTTTTGTTAAACTCGCGTTATTCACTAAAACAATGGTTAATATTTTAAAATTGTTTCCTGCATTTACAAATATTTTATTTCAATAAAATATTTACAAAATAAAATTTAAAAAAACAGTCAAATTACTAGGTATAGTCCAGAAACTGATTCTCTAAATATAAAAGTATTTGTTGAAAGAACAGCGTTAAGCGTATTTTTAAAGACTGAGCTAGGATTTATTATTGGAATAATTTATATATCATAATTATTTGTTTAACCCTTTCTAAGGCCGTGGGAAGTATGCTTCCCACCAAATTTATCAATCTTTGTATGAATTTATGTAGGTTGGCATAAGTTCTGACAATTTTTTTTATAAAGATAGAAACTTAGATGCTTCAGTTCTTTATCTCACATAAAATGATATGTCTTGATTTGTTACTTAATTATTAAATAACCAAATTAATTAATTAATCAAATTAAATTTATCTAATAAGCTAAATGAATCCCTTTTCTTATTCTAATTTTAAGCCTAAAAATATTTTAACATAATAGGACTAGAAAATGATGGCCCTATAAAGGGTTAAAACAAATAAACATAGACGTATTTTAGTACAACATATTGATTCGAATAAAATAACTAAAAAAAATTTCAAAGCCTTTGAAAATGTTTTTAATATCTAATCATTTTTTTTATCCAGGTGGTTTTAAAAAAAGTATTTTGAAATATTACTCACATTTGCGTCATTCCAATAATGAAAATGTAAAACAAATGAAGTTTGTGTTATTTCTAGCGAATATAAAACATAAATACTAAGTTTTTAGAGTTAGAAAAGTAAAAATGAAACTTACCGAAATGTGGATCCATAACACACTGAGACGCGTCTACAGACCTGGCACAAGCATTTTCACCTACTTCTAATCATTCTCTCAAAGGCGGAGCTTTCAATAATCATGCATATTGCCTTACCTTTAAAAGAAAAAAGGAAGATGGTTGTTAGTTTAGCATGCGGAATAAATGGCATTACTTACCTTAACAATTAGCATTCTTAAGCTCAAACTTCATTAGACTGATAATAAAAATTTCTATTCTTATTTCTTATTATTTTCAACAACACAAAATAAATTGCCACTTAGTAATAATAGTGTTTCATTTCAAGAGGCATTCTTATTTTTTGCGTCCAGGTTTTAAATTATTGATGACCGTTACATAAAATCTTCCATTCCACAAAATGCTTTAAAAAATGCTGTTACTTATTTACATGCAAATGTCTTTATTTGTATGCTCTACTAAATGTTCTTTTGTTTTCAAATTTATCCATCGATTAGTATTAAAAATTGTCAAAAACATCTGATATCATAAACTTTTTCAGTAAAAAAATAATGAAATATGTTAGGTAATTTTTTCAAAGTCATTTGATATTTTTGTTACGGCATGCCAAGTAATGAACACATACTGTTCAATGCAACTTCCGCTGTACAATACGAACGAACAGATTTACGTAAGTCGATATTTGCAGTTACGGATACACGAACTCAAATAGATTCTGTCTGTACAGGAATCTGTTACTTATAGACATAAATCCAATTAATAATATTATCTATCATATTTGAAATTTTATGTTACTTTATAAAAAATTCCAATTGTTAAATGAAAAACATGTTACGTGCAGGATTTGAATTTCCATCATGCTTTGAGTGTTATATTACTTCAGGAAGGCCGTATATGACTTTAGCATTATAAATATTAGAAAAACAGTCCATCCCTGACAATTAAATTCGGAGAATTGCACATTTACCACCTTATCCTTTTCTAACTCGAATCGCATTTATTAATGTTTAAGTGAAAATTACTATATTTAATACGAAGATTTTTTCATTATTTTAATGCTTGAACAATATTGAAGCACAAACTCAAATATCAACAATGCAGATTAACATAGCAATTACTGCAAACAAAGCATAGCTTCTATCTAATTCAACACAGAAAACAGCTAGTCTCAAGAAAATGCAACGAAACGGTTTTTGGCCTTTTGTATTTGAGTCAGTCATTATATGTGAGATAATACAAAAGGTCTAGGTCTCAGAAGATGCTTTTCTGTCTTAACGTAACTAGTGCAGGGAGTTCCGCGAGTATTCATTCCAATGGCTGGAGGGCGCATCTCTAAAACAGGTTTGCGTCCGATATCAACATCTGTTGCCCCAAGGCTCTGTTCGGCTAGGCCACACCCCTGCAATTGACATCTTCATCACAGCTATTAACCCCCAACAACGCTGCTTAAAATATTCGACGCGCATTTCACTGCTAATGTCTTAATTCTGGAGCGGTTGCCTTCTACCCCTACTCGTCGAATGGAACGAACTTTGAACAAATCGTGGCATTCACTTTTAAGTTAGTTACCTTTGGGCGGTTTCGTATCAGCGCTGTTTGCTTTCAACATGTAGATTTGAAAATGATTTCTGCAATTTTGTAATATTCGCTCCAAATGAAATTAGATTATTAAACACCAATTAAAACAGTTTTCTTTATAAATATTAGTAGAAAAATCTGCTTGTTAATGAAGAATACAGATTTGTTAGAGCAGATATTTTTCCTCCCATATATATGCTACAACAACGGCTCATTGTTCATTCAATCATCAGAATTTCGCCCCCCCCCCACTCCTTACATATTTAATCACTCTTTTAAGTTAGCTGTTAGTTTTCAACTTGTAGTTTTGAAAAATTGTTCTGATATTGTAATATCACTTCTATTTATCAATATTTGAAATTACTTTACTAAACATTCATTAGAATGATTTTTTCAAAGTATTAGTAGAAAAATTTGGCATTTAATTTATTCTTTACTAGCGGTAGAAACATATTCCCCCATCTTAAATATAAACTACTACAACTGTTATGGCTATTTTCACCCTCGGTGATTTAATACCGGGATTTTCTAA
The DNA here is from genome assembly GCF_947563725.1 of Argiope bruennichi. Taxonomy (NCBI): domain Eukaryota; kingdom Metazoa; phylum Arthropoda; class Arachnida; order Araneae; family Araneidae; genus Argiope; species Argiope bruennichi. The sequence continues at coordinate 103,814,380 of NC_079163.1, read as the reverse complement.
TAATCCCATCGTTAGTTCGATTTTCCTATCCTATGTGTGAAAGATGGATTGATTATTGACGAGAAAAGTCAAGACGAATAATCCCATGGCCATCGAAAGGGATGGATATTTTATTTTCGAAGGATTAGAAAAAGTATGAATATCTGTTTCTTAGACAAAATTCCTCGACTCAAAAGGAAAGATGCTTCTGAAACCTAGAACTTTTGTATTATCTCATGAGTAATGACTGACTCCAATACATAAATCCAAACATTTATTCTGTACAAACAGTAAAGGCAAATTTCCACTCTCTGCATATATGCCGCTACTACTTTTATGACTTTCAATCTTCAGAATTTTGCTTTCTGCGGGTATTTAATTGGGGATTTTCTGATAATTCTATTGTTAATTTGACTTCATTTTCCAATAGCACCTCTCTATGACTGGTGGGTGGATTTATAGTTGGTGAGAAAAAACAAGAATAGGTATTCCCATGGGGCATCGGAAAAGACAGAAATTTAATTTTTGAAGAACTTGAAAAGCAATGAAGCACTGTACTATTTCATCGCCAAAATCCTTCGCATTAAAAAGTGATTCGACATCTCGTCTAACACAATCTAAAATATGTTTTCTCAAGCATTTCTCAAAGTTTTGCTTATTATTGCATTGACCACAATCGTTGTATAGTATTTTTTTCAGATTACTTAATCATAAAATATTCCCAAGAGAAATTTGGCACAAAAAATCAGTTGAAAATACTTCATAAATGCCTGACATTCCTTTTCTTCCAGAATTGCAAAATTCATAACACGGCTTTGTATATGAAAAGTTTTGTATTTCTTAAAGATGTCTCTGAATTACAATTAGGAAATACAAGTAATATACAATTCATTAATTCTAAGATTTCTATTACCCAACGCCACTTAATTTAGTACTTTGAAGTTATTATATCATTTGCATTGATATCTTGGAAGCAATTCAAGAAAACTATTTTAAAAAAAAATCCATTCTTTATATCTGAAGAGGTGCACGAATAAGAGAGCATTCATAAATTGTTTGTGAGATAATAGAAAGCAAAGCTAAACTGAACTCAAACATCTAAAATAATTTCACTTATTGCCTTATCAAATTGAGAGTACGAGAGATCGAATCCCAGCAAATGACACAATGTGTGCTTCTAAACGATAGGGCTGTTGAAAGAAATATGGAGAGTTATAAATCTTACATTTTAAATGTAGCGTAAACTGTTGATAAATAAATGTTTAAAATAGATCAGTTTTAGTGTTTGTCTATCACTTTTATATATTTTCAGGTCAAATTTATGGCTGTTTAACCTTGAACTCTCGCTGACTAAAGTTAATGCATGTTAGATGCTTAGAGCAATTTTAAATTTAAGAAATGAAATTCTATGAAATCAGAGAGATTAGTCTCTTCAAAACTTTCTAGCTTACTCTCTGAAAATCTGTTATTCCCCCCCCCCCTCCTCCTCCATAAAATTGTGGATCTTGAATAAGGACGAGAATACCTTGCATGGCATTGGTGAACAACAGTTAACGAAATATTGATGTTTGGCTTGCATCTGGTATTTTTCCTAAATTTATATTGCGATCTCCAGCGATTAAGTTCTGGCATGCAATTAATACATAAATATCTGAAAATCGAATCTGTATTTCGGGCACCTTTTTCCCAACCGATTAGACACAAAATTTGAATAGAACTACTATTTCAGTTCCAAGATCACATATCAAATTCTATTTAAGACATTGCACTTTTGAGATATCGCGTTTACTTGCATACGAAAGCACCATACCAGTCAATCTTTTGATATATTTGGTTCAAAATTTGATAAGTATCCCCATTTTAGATGCTGAACCGGTGTACCAAATTTCATTTATCTAGCTCTTTATGTTATGTAGTTAGCGTTTTCACTGGTACTCAAACAGCAGGGTAAGATTTTCTCTGACTGGATATTGTTCAAAATTTGTTAGAAATATTCAAATATGGTGTAAAGTCTCTATACCGAATTTCATGTGTCAGGCTAAGAGCTTTTTTAAGTTATCATGCTCGTAGATAGACAGACATAATTCCAAAAAAGTCGGAGATAAAGTATTTATTAATAAAAACTGTTTTTGCATCATCATGCAAAAACAATTTTTAATGATTAATGCTTCTTTTCTGTGAAATAAAAAAGCAGTGGTGTCAATTCACATGAAGTGACAGTCACAGAAGAAACTTAACTGTTCATGTCATATAACATTTAGAAGTCCGGTGTATTATGTTATGGCATCACGTCTTTCTTCTTCTTTTTCTTTTTTTGCAAGGTGAATTTTGGATTCTTTGGATTAATAAATTATATTAAAGCAGCTCATTTGAAGTATATGAAGTGAACACGAATTGAGTTCATTCTGCCAAAGGATTTCATCTCTTTGTTTTAAACTTAGACTGTGGAAATGTTCTTTTGACAAAAAAAAAAAAAAAAAAAAAAAAAAAAAAAAAAAAAAGGAAAGAAAGAAATTACTAATTTTAAGATGTAATTGTTATTAAATTAAAAAAATAATTAAATAAAACAGCAATTTTACACATGAAATCAAAGGATGCGCATGTTATTTAATGGATATATATTAGAAACCTTAGAGCTTTATTTTTTTTTTTTTTTCTTGAACTGAAAAAACTCATTAACGATAACAAACATATAAGAAATAACCTCCGAAACAATGAAAAATTGCATCCGTTTTCAAGACATCAAATTACTTTCCCTTTTTTTAAAAAGCAAATTATGAAAACAATTATGCAATTTGTATAATAAAACAGCGTATTATGTTATATCCTTCTCCCTGTCTTATTAAATTTATCCGCACTTTTCACGAATGCCGTAAATTTTTTCGAAGATCACTTAATTGTATACCTTTTCTTAGCAATTGAGTACGGACCGATTCATTCCCGGCACGCGATAATGAATTACCTCGTACATTCAAACGACACAATCTAGCACATAAATCAGACCCTTTGTCCAAACCATTCAGGTTAGATCAGCAACCCACGAAAACAACCTAACGTTTGTTTAAAAAAACAGTAAAAAAAAAAGTCAAATAAAGACAAACAAAGGCGTATTGTCGTTCGGAAGCATCTCAAGTGGCTGCTAACAAACCGATTTGCCGGAAAAGATGGTGGTAGTGATACGACAAGTGTCACGACGACCATCGAGGGGAGAGGTTTTTCGACCTTGAAAATGCCCCAGGGGGTCTACGCAAATAGAGCCTCTCGGCAATGGTTACGATAACACCGCTTTGCCTCCCAAACCAACCCCTGACAGAAAGCTCCTCACGGGATGAATTACGTCGCAAATTCCGCATAAACTAACCACCAGTGGATTGGGCTGCTGCCTTGGTAATTGACTGCAGACTCTGAAACCGGACCTATAGGTCTGACAGCTCTGAAGGAAGATATCTGAGGGATTTCTTGCCAGCATGTCACGTAACTGCTCTCACTTGTAGAGGCCACTCGCTGATTCCCCTGGCGTGGTTCGCTGCCATGTCGAACAGTTGTAAAATGACTTGGACGTTCGCCAGGGTTGAAATTTAATTTATTTTTGATCCTCCCAGCAGGCGATGAATAGTTTCAAGCCATTCTTTTTTTATTATTATTCTTTGACTTTTAAAAAGACCACGGCCAAGAGGATATGCTGCCGGGCTGTCAGTGTCTCTTCAGAGGTAGGCTCCAAATTACCTCAGCCATCTTTGGTTTGGTAGAGCAAAGGGCAAATCGATAATGTTTCATTTATCATATATATATTTTTTTTTATCTTAAAGAAATCATAGAGTGATGGACAACTAATTTGTTTATAAATCTTATTTTGTCGTTAATATTCAAACAGAATGTCTTTTTAGATACGGATTACTTCAATATGATAATAGATACTAAAAGATTATCAAGGATTTAATAAATATATATATTTTTTCTTTTTTGTATCTATCCGGGAATGTTTTGCAAGGCATTGCAAACGTTTAAATATGTGAGTTGCCCCTTTCATAAAGGCTGAAACGAAATACAAGAAATTTCCTGAAAATTACTTTTGAAACAAGTTTTTATGTCGGAGATTATTAATAAAAGTTACTGTAAAAAATAAATAAAATGAAAACAGATTCATTAAATTTGATTTTGCTTAGATTAACTTTATATTTTGAAGTTGCATTCAGATTATTGTTGATGAACACAATAACTATGAACCGGTGTCAAAGAAATAAATAAAAGGAATAATGGCAAACAGTTCTGTGCGGGAAGACGAGTTTTTTCTTTGACAATGATATAAAATAATAATCCAACTGACTATATGTTTAAAAAATGAATAATACAATAAATTATTTATTGATTATTTCATTAATAATCCATTTTATTCTCGTTTTTTATTATATCTCACACTAAATATGAAACCATTGCAGTAATTGCTTGACTTCTTTTGTTTAACTATACAAAGACAAACCACTGCAGTAATTTACGTGCATAAACGACAACAAATTCTTGCATGGCTGCAGTGCTTATTCAGATCGTGCTTTAAATCGTCAGAATGAAACTTTAACCATACGTTTTTAAGAGAGTTATATTCTTCATTGTTTGGTGTTCATTGTTCGCTTTTTTGCAAAAACATTTTAAAATAGTACTTCGCACCAGTTCATACTTCAATCTTTCTTTTCAAAATAGAACTTCAGTTCAACTCGCATCAGCCTTGTACAATATATTATACATATAATTTTTCAACAACGCACATAGCATTCACAGAATTCTGTTCTTTTCTCAGAATCCATAATCACCTATTAATAAAAAAGAATTTTTGCTTTCTAATTTATTCTTATTTTACTCTTTTTTTCTTCCGTTTAATTTTACCAAGGGCAATGATAGATTTACTTATGATATAAGAGCAACGATATTTGCAAGATTTGGAACTGTTCTACATGAACTACTAATCCGATTATATGAAAACTATATTTTGTGAAAATTTACTTTAATATGTTAATTATTTGCATTATTTTCCTTTAAACGACATAGTGAAATTCACGGGTACCTCGGATCAATGACTGAATTTTTTCCGATTAGGATGACAAATATTTTGAACTTTGTACTTGTTCAATCACATTAACCGATCCTATGTACTCATCTAGTACTGATCAAAGTTTTCTAAATTAAATGTTAATTTTTATTAATAGTGTACGAAAATCTCATACAAGTTCAATCAACCGGATTCTACAGAAGTGATAAAAATATTGGAGATCTTATTTCAATCTTTGGAGAAATTAAAATTTTTTTTTATTAGAATGACGATAAAAAATTGAAAGTTTTATTGCATAGATTATAAAGAAAATGTAACATTTAATTCGAAAATATTTTAATTAATAAATTTTTGCAGGAGCTACAAAATACCTTTTTAACAGTTTAGATAATCACATTGAAATTATTAAATGAATATTAGTAAACAGATTTAGATCTAATGTACTTCGATAAAAACTGTGAAATAAATTATTAACAAAGATCAAAGTTATTATTCTTTCTTTGCATAGTCCTAGCTACGATGGAAAAAAAATTCCGATCTGTAATGGGAAAATAATTTCCCCCCGTTAATAAAAACATCGACGAGATCATTTTGAGAGATTAAATAAAAACATATGCAAGTTGTACAATAATTGTGAATAAAAATTGGGCCTAAAAATCTATACACATTTTAAGAAAAGAAAAACTATGAATTTTTAAAATGCATAATGCGATCTTCATCTTCATAACTGCAATATCAAAAAGTAATTTAATTAACTAAGGCAATTTTCTCAATCATATCAATTGGTCTGACACCATGGGCATGCGTAGAAAAAACTGGGACTCCAGAATCTATTTTCTTTCATGGCATTTTTCAATATTTATAATAAAAAAAAAATGTTGATATTGATCTTGGCTTCATGAATTGAACTAAAATATTCGGAACCACTCTTTTTTATACTATAGTATCCATTCTCATTAATTATCAATTAAAATTTCATTTCTTATTATGGGTAAGTGTATAAACTTTTTACGATAGTAATTGGGATCACTGAAATTGCAAAAAGACGTTTGGGATAAAAAATTATTTAAGAAAACCTGGGTTAGACGAGAAGACGAGAAATTTAAAATGCACACGCAACATTTTTAATGGATACAAATCAATGTTACCTAAACACTAGTATGCCGAACTATTAAGTGCTATCGATACCATTAGGTAACATTTACAAATGTATAGGCTAAATGGGGTTTGTATTAATATAACGACATCTCAATAAATTAATGATGTTCTTACTCCATCTTTCTACAAAGTTTTCTTAACCAGAAGTGTATTTTTAACAAAATATGTATAGAAATTTTGTCAGGCTGAAGAATTGATGTCAGAACCTATGTCACTACAGTGTTTGCATCATTCAAGTTTTATCTTGTTTTCTAAGAGAGGGTTCTCCAAGCGACTTTCCTTAGTGAACAGATTGTCTCATATGAATGATTTTAAAAAGAATTGCTGATTTCATATCTGAAACATTTATGCGGAGTTGACTAAAATTTGCTACAGAAGTATAAATCATAAAGATGTACTCCCCCCCCCCCGTATTTGGAACAAACTTGTTATTCCAATTTAGACATAAAATCTGGGGGGGAGGGGGGAGAAAGTACCTTCAGCAAAAATGTTAAAAAATTAAACTAGCTTTTGTAAAGGTTCAGACATGAAACCGGCAATTCGTTTGAAAATCACTCATACGAGACTTAATCTGTTCACTAAGGAAAGTCGCTTTGAGAACCCTCTCTTAGAAAAAAAGATAAAACTTGAATGATGCCAACACTGTAGTGACATCGGCTCTGACATCAATTCTTCACCCTGATAAAGGTGCTACATTTTGGTCCTAACCGGCACTTTCCAAGTGTCATTTGCCACCCTCTAAGGTCAAGAGTTATCGGTATTGAGCTATAGGCGCTGCTACTCGAAGAAACCATGCTTTTAAAAAAACAGCTCTGACGATTCAATTCAGATTCGGGAGCCTGATATTCGAGGTCTTCTTAGATAAAACATTGAGTTATAGAGCTTTAACTTTAAAAAGGGAGAGGTCAGTTTTACGATTTCTTTTCCCTCCTCTTTTATCAGCACTGCAATGAAACAGTGGCGTCACTAAAGTTGAAGTCGGCAACATATTGCGCCACCCCTAACCCCTTGCAATGCATTTTTGTCAACAAGTGACAAAACCACTTATAGAATTTATAGCGCAAATTTTCATATTAAAACATTTATGTTGATGCACCTTTAAAAAAAATCAGCTGTAATAAATGAAATTTGCATCATTGTGCAAACACTTATTGTATTTGATTTGAGAATTAAAAAATAAAATGTGTGTTTTTTTTTTTTTTTTTAAATAAAGGAATAAGTTCAGAATTATAAAATATTTTAGTGTATATATATCGTGAATATTGGTTAGTTCTATATTGACACTATTGTTTTTTCTTCAAAATTCACCATTTTGAATGCAATTTCAAAAGTTTTGAAGACAAACATAAAATTTTGCAAAAAAAAAAAAAAAAAAGGTAATTATATACAAATAATATTTGACAAAAAAAATGTAACACATCAAATTTTTGTGTGGAAAAATGTTTTAATTTAAAGCAATAATTACAGAAATAAGAGAGCAATTCAAATGAAATCCGACTGAATCCTGGACAGAAACCCTCATTAAAGAGTATCAGGATATAAGAAAAAATCCTCTAGAATCCGTCCACTTTTGATGATGTCACCTGGTGTGGTCTACAATCTCATATAGGCTTAATTATGCTGTTGTAACTAAGATTGAAAACAGTTGTGAACGCACAATGCAGTACACGCCCATCTACATTTACAACTATTACAAGATAACCTGAGGTGAAAAAAGAATGACAGTAGCAACAGAAAAAAAAAAAATTCAGTTTTTAGTCCAAAGTATTTTTATTTAAAAAAATGTCATGCATATAAGAGATTAGTTTATTAACACGAACGAAATTTCTGCATTCTCAATACACATTAATCTACTAATAATAATCAATAAAATTCAAGCAAAAAATTTGTTAATTACATGCGCTCAAACTCTGAATCGCTTTTTTCCCAACGTTTGATTCAATTTTTTAATTTACTGCTGATGTCTTAATAATTGCAGCTATTGAAGTTTTAAAAAGCAGCTGACAGCAGGAGTTGACAACCGGAAGCAGCTGCCATAAGCATAAACATGCAAAATATTTTATTATAAAAAATACGCCTTTCTTGTCAAATGTTTTGACCTATGTGGAATGAGGTTTAAGGGGACTTCTATGAAGCAATAAAAGTATGCTTTTAATAGATTTTATAGACTCGTTTTCACCATTGAATGCATCAATTTTTAAAATGTCCGTTAACGGTAAAAGTTGCATTATAGCCAAGTGTATTGTGTGTTTAAATTAAATTTTTAATTCATTTTAATTCTGGCATTTTCCAGGTTTCTTTTATAACTTTTTTTTCTTTGCTAAATATATCACCAGGTTCTTGATATACAGAAAGATACTTTCAATGACTCTTTCTTTCATTTGAAACATCTTGCTCGAAAGACACTTGAAAATTGTACTAAAAATATTTATTTAACCGAGAGGGGAAAAAAAAAAAAAAAAAAAATAGGCCGATACTTTGTTCGTACATCAAAGCCATGAAAAGAGATTAAAGTGATATATATTCCAATATAATGAATTATTTCATTTTGATTATCCATTGAAGGCCATTCTTATTCTAAAAGAAGCATTTTTTTGTGTGCAGAAAATTAAATGAATTTCATCATATTCCAGTAGCACAGTAACAGATCACTCGTGCAGAAGGTATAGCTAACTATTTTCACTTCTTCGTATACGAAATATATAAAGAGAAAGCATTGTCATCGTCAAAAACTTCGAAATCGAAATTTTAACGGATCCACGTTTCAGAACTCCCTGAGTTTATTCTAGGTCTATTTGTCTCCCCATTCTATGTCAATCTGTTCGTATGTGAACACGATAACTCAAAAACGCTCTGAGCTATGGAGATGAACTTTGGTATATGGTACCAAATGGTATGGTATGGTTTGGAAAATTGTACCTTGATATCAATTTTGTACATTTCTGCCAAACTTGAACGAAATCCCTTCAGAGGAAATCTGCTGTTTGAGTACAAGTGAACTCGACAATTACAAAACGTAAAGAGCTATTAGATAAAACTTGATACACAGATTTAGCATCTAAAATGTAGATTCTTATAAAATTTGAACTAAATCTGTCAAAGGATTGACCATCTGTCGGTCTGTACTTTCACATGCTGGTAAACGCAATGACTTAAATAAATGCAATTCGGTATGTGATCTTGTAATAGACCTAATATAATATCTTGTAATGTGATCTGGAATAGAGCTACAGTGTAACAACTGTAGCTCTATGTAAAATGTTGGTTTCAATCGGTTGATATAATATCTTGTAATGTGATCTGGAATAGAACTACAGTGTAACAACTGTAGCTCAATGTAAAATGTTGGTTTCAATCGGTTGAAAAATGGACGCCAAAATACACATTCGCTGGATAGATTTAGTAAAAATGCTAGTAAAAATCTCTATTTCATAAATATTGTTCATCATTGCCAAGGATGGTATTCACAACTTTAAAAAAGGTTCACAACTTTATGCGAAGGTAGGGGAAAGAATACCTTTATTAGCGAGAATGCAAGAAAGTTTTGGACCCATTTTCTTGTAAAAACTGGTTAAATTCTCAAGATTTGACTTAGACCGACTCATTTTTTTCGTGAATTTGACTATTTATCGAATGACCTCCATTTTATTTTGGAAAACTTCAATATGCCCTAATTAAAGTTTTCAAATATGATATTCTCACAAGAATAGAAATGTTTTAAGTTGAACAATATGCGTTAAAATAGGTATATGATAGTAAATATACAAACTACGTACTGAAGAATAATATCAAAAATCGAGAGAAATATTATATTCTGCATAGAGAAACATATATAAGAATTTGGATGAACTTATAACTTTATTCCTATATATATCAGTTTAATCCAACAAAGCATATTTTTTTATGGATTTCTTTGCCCAAGATGCTCGAATATTTATAAAGTATTTAGGATTCAAATCGAAGTCTATTCGGTTTAGGACATTAAGGATTTAGAAGTAACAAAAGAGGTATGGAAACTATAATTTTCATGCATCGGAGAAGAGTGACTCCAATCTTTCGGTATTTTATATTTTCAGCAAAGTCTATTCTCACTAAAAATGATCTTTTTCTAAGCTCTAGACATGCTTCAGTACACATAAGAAAATCATCAAACATTCCGTAAATGGTATTCGCCTGGAAGTAACAGTCAACCCCAAAATGTTTTTGGTTTATAAAACATATAGTTACAGGAAAAAAAAAAACCCAACTAGCAACGCAAAGTTTTATCTTTTTTCTCCTTTTTTTGGGAGAAGATTTACTTCTCAAATAGATCTGTTTGATCAGTTTTTATAGACAAATTCTGGATATTTGACTTAACTAACGAGACCTATGACTAAAACCGGAGAAAAAAGACCATTACAACCGAGCGCTGGGTTTTATTTTTGTAAAGATAATATTCTTTCAATGACTTATTTAAACATTAAGTTACTTTTTTGCTCCCCCTTCGTATTTCACATCTAGAAATGCCGAAGTGTTACATTTTTATGAACAGAAAAAAATTAAGAAAACATAACATCTCCGTCGAATCTAAAAAGAAATATCTGAGAAAAAGCATTAGCAAAATATTAAGGTTTCACACATGAGAATATTTTCTGGTGATTTCTAATGATTTCACTTTATTTAGCTACAGATGGTAGTTTTGTTTGTTTAATGGCGCAAGAATCTGCTTTTACTGTTCTAAAAGCACGATTTTATCGCTTGGACCCCAGCAATTATATTTCTATAATTTCAATACACATGCATCAAATGAGCATATATTATGTCTTATGACACAAGATAAAATAAAAAGCATCTACAAAAAATTATTTTAAAAATCCAACAAGTATTATTACTTCAAATTATTTACCTTTTATAGTCTCATCTAATTAGATCAAATAAGCTCTATAATTTTTTGCATATCAAAAAATTATAAAACAGTATAATTTTTTGATATGCAATAGTTAGAAATTTTCAGTAATTAATTAATAATTTATCCTTTATTAAATTTCATTCTAGCTGGCTTTATACAAAGAGCGCCACCTGGCTGTGAGAATGAAAAATATTCATCCCAAGATTATAAAGTGGAAAGCAAATAAAAAAATATATATGTTATTTATTACATTAAAAGCAGTATGCATTAAAAACAGCTTTATTTAAATTTATTTATTTACTGCTCAACAGAATTTGAAAGAATAATTTTTTTTTAATCTGTAAATTAGTTTAAAAAGGAAAACATTGACCTATATTTCAGAAAATAAATTATTTAAAGATTTCATCATTTGAGCTGTTAGATTTGTATATATATACATTTTTTTCTTTTTCAAAACAATTGCATTTCAGTGAGTAAACATTTGGTCTGTGTATAACATGAAAGTTTTATTAATTAAAGAATATTGCTGTCAAGAAGAAATACCATTTTAGGCAAAATTATCCTTGTGAGGTCTTAAATGATAAAACAGAAGCTTTATTTTCTTCTTATCATCACGAATATTCAATGCTTTATATCCCGAAGGTACTTTATCTAAACGCTTATATCTTCTTAATATGCTTTATCTTCCGCTTTTCCTGACTGTACTCATAAGACAGACGCCGATAGCAGACAGCAGATGATAGCTGAAGGTAGAAATTGAGTTATTTTTATTCATTAAAGAGATATTTTCCTTTTTTCTTGGATTATTCTTCACCAGAACTAATGAAAAAATGACAGTTAATAAGTTTCTGTTAAATTAATTCAGTATATAAATAGATTCTTACTGATTTAATCTAACCAATGAAAGAAAAGCAAATTCATTTTTGATATATACCATATTGCGTTTTGTACCTTTCACCAATGAAAAGGTGGGAAAAGGAAAAAAAGGGATTTTTATCTTGGGTTTATTTTATTACATAAAACAGGAAACTTAAACATTTTTAACAGGCAGATACGCATAAAATAATTGTATGGATAAAACATATCTGAGACATCACTTATAGTTTATTTCAACTCTATTTTTCATACACCGGAAGATGTTATCATTCCTCTGCTTACATCAAATTAAAATGTATTACTTTTATTCAATACTTTTTTAAAGATATTTTGATATTAATTTATAAGAAGGTTACTTTAGCAATTGGAAGGTTACTTTAGCAATGTAGAATGATTTAATAGAGTGGATTAGTTATAAATATAACTAATCCACTCTATTAAATTATTGCGATTCTTTTACAATTTATTGCGATTCTTTAACAATTGAAGTAAAATTAACATACGCCAGTAGATACAAGGGTTACAAATATATGTCTTGGAACCAAAGCGGAAGCAATCTATTGATTTAATTGTTCAATATTAACATATTGATTTATATATTTATATTTATTTATTATAAATAAATAAAATAATCAAAAAGCTATCTAACACTTACTAAAAAATTACCATTTATAACTGTATAATTTCCAGTTTTATTTTGTTTAACTTTAATCTGATAAATTGTCTTCATATTTGACGAAATTTCTTTTTGGGCAGGGAAGTAAGGATAGATCACATTTGCTAGAAGTTTGAAAAAATTTACTTTAAAAAAACGGATGCTATTTTTTTTAATTTAAGGCTCTTTCTGGGAATTATTTGAAGCATACATTGCTTCAGTAGCTTGTGCGAAAACCAGTTATTGCGGCCCGTGCTCACATAAATTCATGATAACAGAGAACCGAGTCAGTTGAAAAATAAAACCTAATGCATGAAATTGAAGGCAATAAGTTAAAACAGCTCTGCATGTATCCACTTTCTGACGAATACGAGAGTTTAATTGGACTTATCTGATACATCAGAGAGAGGAGTTGGTTTTATGCTTCATAAAGTTTTCATTCAGACATTTCCTTCTCTTTTCAGCAGCCAGAAAAGACCGTAAATTTTTTACTACTAACTTTTATTATTCGTCGCGAAAATTGGAGGCACTTGGCTACCAAAAGCATTCTTCAGGCTGAAACTTGGGGAAATGGCATTATTTTCTGGAATTGGAAAATAATTCTGATACTATAATGAGTGTTTGCTAAACTTCGAGAATTCGCAATCTGTTTTTTCCTTTGTCGAGGCAATTATGCATGGCGTGTCTAATTGTGAAAAGAAAATGTTATAAAAATTCTGCTACAAGAAAATGACTTTTTCCATTACTTTTTAGCAAATTGTTATTTTCAATTGTTAGACATGTCTTCAGACAAACTTTACTGGCTAATTTTGCTCATAAGAGAGTTGGCGCATGTAAGTAGCAAATTCTCTTCTTTTCCTCTGCCTTTACATAACACAGTTCAGGTTTGCCTTGTTTTATCAATAAATGAAGTACAAGCAGCAGTCTTCTCTCGACTGCTCTAATATACTAACACGTATATTTTAATCTTTGTAGTGTAATGGAGAAAATCACATTTTGGACTTCGCCTTTTGGACCTATTGAATCCAAAATTTGGAATACGTCTACAAATTTTGTTGAGAAGATGCCGAAAAAAATTTCATTTATCTAAGTCATTGTATTTTTGAATTATCGCCATCACATACCCGTGAATATAAAGATTAACAGACGGGCAGCTGATTGATGGATTTAGTTTCTAATTCATTGCAGATTTATAATTTGGATGATAAAACCATCTTCAATTCCTTCCAACTAGTTCTTAGCGTTTTTCAATTAACATTTCGCATGCGCACTGAGGAAGAACCATAAAACATATATCGCAATTTAGCTAAAATTTGACAAAAATTCATAGTGAGATTTCATGCATCAAATTTCACTTGTTTGTGTCGTTGTGATTTTGAATTTTCGCGTTCACAAACAGACAATTCATTCTAAAAGTAATTTTTTTTCGGAAATCATGAAGATCTAAAATAGAGATATTTCAAGTCATTAAAAATTCAAGACTAATTTCTTTTTCTATTACTATAATCACCTTGTGTATTTAATATAAGAAAATGTAAAAAAGACACTGAGACTTGATGCTAGGATTACAGAAACCTTGCTACGTATACTTAAAATGTTATGAAAGACAATAGCCAAAAAATAATTGCATTAAAGATAATAATAATAACTTCTATAATAGGTTGTTGATGACAGAATTTTTTTTGAAGGGAAAAACTGCTATCAAATCTGAACATGTGCATGTTGAATCTTACTTGAAAGGGTAATTAAGTATATGAAAGTGATGAATCAACATTTTCATTTTTAGAAAACAAATTCAAAATACTTGAAAAATGTACGTAAAATGGATTTCTAATAGTTTTCAACATTTTTCTTCAAATACAAATTATGAAACCAATGAAAAATGTAGAAGAATTTTTCCTTCATTCCTTTTATTTCAAATTCTGTGCGCAAAATATGCGTGGATTGCCTGAGTAACAAAGATTTATCAACAGAAATTTCTATGAAAGAATTTCTATTTATCAATAGAAGTTTCAATTCTCTAAACATTTATTAAAAGAGGAAAGGACTTTCATTTTGAAAACCAGGCCAGAAAAAAGTTTTAAACGATAAAATTTGAACTTTTCTAAAGAAATTAATATAATGAACTCAACATATATCTAAAGATATTATAAAATACAAGAAAATTCTCCTAATTTGAAATAAAATAAATTGGAGCAGATTTAGAAGTTGCGCTGTAGCAGAATGTCATAAAAAATCGATTTATGATAGAAAAAAAAACTGTAAAAATATTCATTATCGGATTTTGTAAAAAATATCATTAAGAACAAACTCGTATTTGTTGTAAGTTTCTTATTTCGTTTATTTTACATTTAATTTTATGTTTGAAAAATGATTTGACATGCATTTTTGTTAAGCGAGATTGACTTTTGTATTTGAAAAATGAATTTTAAAATTGCCCTTAGATCTTTTAAAATAATAAGGAAAAACGTAATTTAAGTACTTGATCTGAAATCTTAGCAAAATAGTTATTGAAATTTATTAAGGAAAAATAAAGCTAACTACCATTTATTCATAAATAATGCCATTTATAACTACGAATGAAAGAAAAAAACGATGTGACTGAATTTATAAAATTATAAAGGAGAAAAACATAAAAAAAAGGGAAAATAATTAAAATTCCAAAAATGTGTGGTGTATAAATTATCGAAGAATTTTTTGGTTGCAAAAGGAAGAGACTGTTGACATTATGATCAATTAGCGAATGGTTAACGTTTCTGAAAACTTCTATACTGATAAAAGAAAAAAAAAAATCTCATCAAATTTTGAATATGTTAAAAAATTGTATAAAATGAACATTTAAAACACAGATAACAAGACCAAGCATATAAAACAGAAATAAAACTCTGAGAACATGATGCATCGGATAGAAGGCAGAAAACGTCAATAAAATAATGAATGCCTCCCCCCCCCAAACAAATGTATTAAAAATTAATTGTTTATGAAGAAGTAAAAACTTAATAGAAAATCACTTTACTTTAAACACAGAATTTAGTTTTGGAATTTTAGTACTTTTAATAAAACTATATCTTTATTGAAAGACATTTTCAAATGGGCTCAAGTTTGTAGTTCTTTAATGATATTCTGCACTGGACAAAGGTGAAATTGGAGTATATTGTTGTTAAAGGATGAATAAAAGTAGAATTTTCAATAAAATTTCTTAAACTATGAATAGTGACTTTAATCGGTTCGAAAAAGTATTTTAGGAGAAATCCATCTAGATTCTTAAAAAATGGTAAGTAAAGTTAATTCAGAAATTTATTAATTCTCTTATAAAAGTTTCCCCAATTTTTTTCAATAGATACTGAAAGGACTATAGTCAATAATTATGGTCCTTTTTTCCCCTATATAAGACCATCTTTTGAGTTGCAGAAGGTCGTCTTTTTATTCTTAGATGGGAAAAGGGAACATTTCTGGAGACGAAAGGAGCGGCTATAGGGAGGGGATGACAGTAATGGGATCTGGAAAACTAACATAAAGTTTTTTTTTCAGTTTTTTCGTTATTTATCAAAGCAGGTTATTCAGAAAATCCTCTTACTGAAAACAATCCATTAGCTAGGGTTTTTTTTCCTCACCCCGTTGATATTCTGCGGAAGTTTGCAAAAGGAGTTGGCAGCTCAGATATCATCCTCGTTATCCGACCGCAATTCAAAATTAAGATATCAGTCCCTAAATAGTCCTAGTGAGACGTTAATATAACTAAATGAAACAAACTTTTAGTTTTTAATTCATCAAGTTCTCATTCACGTAAATTGACAGATACTCAACACTCCAAAGGATACGATACCAAATTAATGATAAAATAGCATCCAACATTACATTTGTATAATTTGTTGTGTTTTTGAGTTATTGTGTTAATATATTAAAGGTAATATATAAATAGGTTGAAGAAACAGATTTCTCTTATACAATTTTAAAATTTTAGTGTAAAGATCATAAAGCAAATTCCCTTCATAAATCTCATTCAATATTTGAGTTGTATTTACTGAGAATTTAGGGTGATAAAAACTACAAAATTGAAATTTTTATTATTACAAAGTTTTTAACTATATGTACAAGAGTCCATTTTCGTATTCAAGCCCTGAGATTATATAAAAGAATAAAACAGACACAAGCCAAGAGTTTGTATTAATGGCATAGAACAAAAAGAATAAATTTCTGTACTAAAAGACTGAAGAGGCCTAAATTTGTCAAGACAAGGAATAAATTTGAAAATATAAATAATTATGATTTCTTTAAGGCCTTTTCTCGGTTGTAAAACAAATAACAAGAACAAAACTCTCAAGGATAGGATTATGATTAAAATAATTTTAAAAAACTTGATTATAGAAAGCAACCATAAATAAATTTAATAAAAACATTGAGTAAGAACTTTTATAAGCATAGAAAGTATAAATTATTTCTTATTTTAATTATTTTCCACTGTTTAGTCTTTAATTTTTATAATTATTATAAAGTCTGAAATCATGTTTTCAAAAATTTACTAAAAAGTGGCGCTGGATAAGTGGCGCATGGAATAAAAATTAAATTAATTAATTAATTAATTAGTTCTAAAAATATTGAAAGAAAATTTTTTCATATTGAAAAATGTACATTGAGTAATTAATGAAAAGTCTATTACAAAGTTCCATCCTTACAAACATGAAACAAGTCAAGTTGTATAAAATGTGTAAAAAGTACTTTAAAGTTGTTGAATCCGATTACTTTCATCTGAAATTCACTTTGTGACGAAGGAAAACTTGTCACTGTATTCGTACTTATGAATCTCGTTTTTTATAATCGTAAGATACTAATTCCAGTATTTTTTTTTTTAACAAAACGTAATTCGAGAACCTTTGTAACACACATAAGAAAATGCTGTATAAAGAGATGAAATCATTTTGTTTGAATTGAGAAAATTAAGTATTTTCAGTCATTAAATTTGTATATTCCATTTCCATATGTAAGTGAGTACATCTAAGAGAGCATTTTTTTTTCTTTGCGGCGGGGGCAAAAGAAGTTCGGAATTGCAAAAACCATTTAAGGAATCGTAGTTTCGTAAATTCACTAAAATAAGGACAATATACTTAATTCACTGAAAAAGTCCAAAATATTAAATTCACTAAAGAATCACCGTTAAGTTTGATTAAAATTTTGTAAAGGCATAATCTAGATGAAAAATTCCTGATTGTTAAAATAAAATATTTCAAAAAACTACTTTAATTAAAAATATTTTAGAAATATATAGGAAATAGTAACCAAATAGAATTTCTTTTTGTTTAATATTAATTAACTTTTTATTTGATGAAGTTGTTTTTTCCCTGTATAAATATTGTTTGCTATAAAAAAAATGTTATGAGTTTAAAGAATTTAAAGCGTATTGATGTATGATTTATAATATTTTTATGTACAGTAGAAGTTATATATATACTAAGAAAATTGCTTTTTACCCAAAAATTAGTTTTAAAGGCTTTCAACCAGTAGGAATTATCCCAGTTTACTTTGTATAGAATAAAATGAAAGCTGAAGTTGGTCACGTTTTTAGAAACGTATTGCAGCTGGATTAATTTAAATCACATATAGATTTTTGTTCATTTCTTTCGAGAATTTATTTAAATTAAATATAAAAGCATTGATTTAAAATTTTACTCCATTTTAAAACTATCAGCTGACAAACTGGCGAAGCCACAGAATCTTATTGACTTGAAGAGGCAGTTTATTTTAGGTTAGGAGGAAGCATTGATCTATGTAGGAAAACGAAGGATTAGAACTCCTACAAATGAAAAAAATATTAAATGAACGCTTTTATCTAATTATTTTAATGAAAGTTTCAATCGAAGCTTTTAGTTCTAGTATTAACGAAGTAATTTGCAATGACGAATGATTAAAAAAAAAACTCTAAAACATTGAGCTATTTAAAGAAACATTTCTCTTGTTTAAATGCAATGATGAAAAATGTTAACTGTCGAAATATAGGTATAAAGCAAATGCAGCAGTGTTCGATAACCGCTGCGTAATTAATTGAAATTTTATGTGCAAATTGCGACAGCAATTTCAGAAAAATAAACTCATTATATTTTCATCTGAATTTTGTAAATATT
This sequence comes from Argiope bruennichi, assembly GCF_947563725.1. Classification (NCBI taxonomy): domain Eukaryota; kingdom Metazoa; phylum Arthropoda; class Arachnida; order Araneae; family Araneidae; genus Argiope; species Argiope bruennichi. Next base: position 103,795,661 of record NC_079163.1, on the reverse strand, counting down.
ATGAGACACGGCGTTTTTCAAAGGGGGCAAATACAATCTTTCTGGCTTTATATTTTAATTGTAATTACGTGCTTATACTGCATATGAAACTGAGAATTAATACCACTCGATTCCAAATCACCGTCGTCACATTTTTTTTAAAGAAATTTCTAATTTAATTGCAATGATGGAACCTTTATTTTTCATGAATATTATAAATATTACGAAACTATGCTTTTAGAAGTTAAAGAATACTGCAAAAAAAAATTTTTTTCTACGAATTCATCTCTTAATTGATAATTATTTCGATATATCGGATTGAGAAACGTGCAATTAGATTCGTATTTTTAATCTTCAGACAATATCAAAAAATTTGAAATTTCCACTTTAATGAAAGTGATTTTAATTAAAGTGAAATGATGTTAAGACGAATTATCTGTTATTTGTTTCATGCTGTTTTTAATTTTTAAAACAAACATTTTATTTTTAAACTTCTATTTCGTTTTATGCTTATTTACTTAATCAATTGTTTATATTTATTTTTTATTTTTATTTAATTTTATTATTTTAGGCCAATTATCGTTCGTCGTTTTCTCAAGACGTCCATTGATGTGTGCATCTCCATTAAGATGGTCATTGGTACGGTCTAAATTTGTCTTTAGTGAATAATATTTAAAACTACAGAACTTGATCAGTTTTTCGGAAAGGAAATAATAATATTTTTTGTTTGCTTAAAATATTTATAAACCAAGACTGTAAGAATAGAGAAGGTATAAAGATTGAGATTTATTAATTTTTTCAGCAGTGCATTTATTGATTCAAACAACATTAAATATTACTCTTTACGTCATTAAAAGCACTTGCTCATATTTCTTTGGAAGCATATGCGTGTCTCTTATGGCTCAGAAATTAGCTATTAGGTCACGTTTAGAGGAACAGTTTTTATATAAAAATATAGGATGGGACGAATTTCAGATTTATTGTATAAAAGCAAATGCAGTTGTATTTCTATTTATTGTTTTCCTTATTAAAAAGCTTCAATAATCTATGAAAATTTCAATAAAGCTGAAAAAGAGAATTAGTTTAACATTGAGATATCCGTTTTTGTTAAAATCCCATTTTTTAAAAATCTAAAATCACAAATTTTCTTTTATCTTCTACAAACCGTCTTTATTTTGTATCTATGATAAGTAGAAATGGAATTACAGACACTTTAATAGAAAATACCTAAAGATGGAGATGAAATAATATTGCAAAATTAAAGTTTTTCATTATCTTTATTTTAGAATATTTAAAAACAGCATCTTTCTACTTCATTTCTTTTGCCATGTATTAAATATTGTTTTGGAGCATTTACAGTATGAATTTTTTCTTCTTTGATGAACTTGTTACAAATTTAAATGCCGGCGTCCTGGCATAGGGGTAGCGCGTCTTCCCCGTGATCTGGGCGTCCCGGGTTCGAGTCCCGGTTTGGGCATGGTTGTTCTTCTGTTGTTCTATCTGTGAGATGTGTGAATGTGCCCTCCTGTAAAAAGGGGTTGTGCAAGCGAATGAATGATGCGTGAGTGGCAAAGTCATACTCTTGGCCCTAGTTGGCGCTGCTATAAAAAATAAGAGACGTTCCCCCTCAGGCTTAAATCGCTGTCTTCGTAACAGCGGGCTTGTCAGTGGCAAGTGCCATAAGAAACAAACAAACAAATTTAAGTAATTTTGAATCACTAAAGAATTTTGATTTTCCCCTAATACAGTAATTTCTGACAATAAAAGCAGATTTATGACACATATTAATTGATAATAATATTTCCAATTTAGTTCAGATGCATTTTCAAATAAAAAAATTGAAGAAATTCCGAAATTTGCTGATACCAGCAGCATAGCGGATCACAATGCATACTCATTCGAGTGGAGAAAAAGACAGAGAAAAAAAATTATCAGAATTGAAAATTTAAAATCAAAATTCGACAAAAATCTATGATTCTGCATTAAATATCTTTCAATTTTCAAGAATTTTAATTAATTAATTTAATTAATTTAATTAATAAGAATTAATGAGTAAGCTTTTACTTCAATCCCAAGCCAATCATTCAATCATTATATATATTGAAGGATATACCATTCCGGTTATTTTTTTCGATTGAGAAGTTTTTACGTAAATTTCATTTGAAAATAGAGAAATGTGGCTTTAAATAGGTCTTTGAGTCTAGTCGGACCCGTTAATCAATTAAAACGGATAAGTCAGAAAATTAAAGACACTTTTTTCATACGCTGAAAATGTTTTCTACGTAAAAAAGTTTCGAAGAGCTGTTTGAATAAACACGAATTTCATTTGCGGAAAATCGGACGAATTAGAAATTCGAAATATATAAATCTCATTTTTATGAATAACCATTCTGATTTCAAAGAAATTAGAAAAAATTAAAACTAAAAAATACAAGAATCCGCTTTATGAAAATATTTCTTAAATACTAAGCAAAGTTTACACAAAGCTAACTATTGCGCGCAACAGTTGTCTTTCTATTGTTGCCCCGCTATTATCTTAGTATAAACAGTTGAAACAATGTTGCTGGGAAAGTGGGAAATGACTGTCCCGATGAGATAACTATTTGTCATTGTCATCATGGGTATATTATCTTCTTGTTGGCGTGGTCTTCTATTGCATTTCAATACTTGTCCTTGTGTAAATGCTCCTTTAGGTTGGTTCTAAAATAATAGGGTTCCCTGCCTATGAATTAAAGCACTGATCTTGAAGCAATGAATAACTTTTTTTCAGTGATATACCTTCAAATTTGTTCCGTAACAATTAACTATCTTATTTCACAGTTTCATTTCCCCACATAGAGCTCCTGGTCCTTATAAAAAAAAAACTTAATTTAGTGCGATTTTACTGTATCTATATCATACTGAATTTTACCGTTCAAGCAGTTTTGTATAAGCATCAATGAATCGAAACCTGAACAAATTGACAGCGCAAAGTCCGGTCTTTATGGCGGATGTAACATTACTTCTCAACTAAACTCCAATAATTTTTCACGAGTCATTAAAAATGTGCATGATCTTTCATTATAATGGAGATATATGATTTCTAAATGATTTACCAAATCACATCATTTTTCTTTGATTACATTTATTTAATATCACTAGCTCTTAACACTGTACATTAGAGGTAAAAGAAAATACACTGTACCTTCCATCAAATAAAAGGCATAATGCATCATTGAAGAATTTCAACTTTCGTTCAGTTTTAGAGTCACGATTCTTCAGGAAATTTTCAGATGATACTAATCTATTTCTTCGGTATTTATTATCTGTTTCAAATATGGATGTTTTTAAACAAGTTTTTCATTGTAAAATGCAGGTTTAATACGTTGCGTTCTTTGAATTGTTTTCAGTTAATGTGAAAAATACATATTCATATTTTTAAAACTCGCAGCCTTTACAAATGCTTTACGCAGCCTTTAAAAATGCTTTACGTAGCCTTTACAAGGTGAACCCATCAAGTTTGCATTCGTAGCGATTCGTTCATATACATATCCCTTTAACCTTCCGTCGGGCGCAATGCAAATCCTAACACGATCGGACGCAATTCATTTAAGAGATTAATGTACTCAATTAATGCAATTTTTGAATGTATGTTAAAAAAAACATATTAAACAGAACTTTTCACTTACATTTGAGTATATTTAGTATGAGTATTTGAGTATATATGAGTACTCAATTAATGTGACTTCATCTCACAGATTAGTTGCGCCCAAAGGAAGGTTAAAAGCTCATCAACTTTCAGATCTTTTGGCTATGCGAGTCCATCACTGGTATTCAATTTCAACTGGTTGGGATATAGTATAAAAAGTTCTGGCCTACTGAAATACACAGCCGTCTGACAGCAAATGATATTGCATGAAAAAAGATTTCTGTCGAAATTTTAGAAAAACAAATCTGTTGGATTATTTATTTGAACAATTATGAAACTCGACACTATTAAGTAGTTAATTTTAGATAGGGGAATCTTCGTGATTTTGAGGAGTCAGCTTTGATTTCATTAATATAAAAATGCTTATTTTTCTTTTAATTATGCGAAATATAGAAACTTTAAGCAGTTTCGAAATAAAAGACAATGGTACTATTCAAAAAAAAGCATACCGACATCGGAAAAGAAGCTTAAAGAAAAACTCTGCTCTTTAAAGAACTCCGAAAAAGCATCTACCATATTTACTGATTGCTATCCCTATACGGACTAAAACCGGTCATATGTCAGAGACATGAGTTCCTGAAAGGAATAATAGAATCGAGAGAATACGGTGAATCAATTATTTGTTCTATGAGTTCACGTTTTAATTTATAATTATATAAGTTTGTTTTGCATTTGTGATTAAAAAATATCGTAATAAAATTTCATTTCTTTATTTTTCTAAATACAGAAATCTCAAGATAAATTGAAATTTAATAATAGGAAAAAAAAATTAATTATATAATGACTAATTTATCCACCTTACGTGCTGCATTTATTTTTATTTTTCATTTCATATTTATAATTTATGAAATTTTAATTGTTTTTCGGCAGTTACACTGTGGATTCGGTTTCCACAAAAAGCCTTCCTCCAGCATATTGTTAGTTGATTAATTAATTTAATAGGATGAAATTCATAAACTAAAAAGAGGTTTGCTATGAATATTAAGCAGTTGTAATTCATTCTTGATCAAAAAGAATTGGTAAGAAATTTACGTCAATTCTTCATCGTTTTCAGCTGGATGCTTACTTTCATTTTATTACTTCTTATAATTCATAGTGAGTTTTTGAAGTAATTTAAGACGACATTTCTCGGTTTTGTAAGTAAAATTAGTGTGACACTAACTATTTTAAAAATCACTATGATGATTGGTTAATTATTGTAATTAATTTTTGTATTATTATTGGTTAATTATTATTGATTAATTATTGTTGTTAATTATTGTAAAGCTAAAGTAGGGAGATGCTCACTGTCCCCACAGTTAGTGCATATGGCTGTTTATTACAATTTATTTAACATCTGGAGAATTTCATACGACTCCTATAGATAAAACTTTTTAGACAGCATATAAATATACTTAACTACTTAACTGTTTTATTTTTTTTACTATCTAATAAGATGACACCTTCTATTTTGGTAATATTTTCTTATTTTGAATCAAATAGAAATCCATTGAATACTTGACTTATCTATGTATTCGAAGTAATTTTAATATTGAATCATAATCGTTATGAATGGTTTATTTTTTGCTTACAACTACCAAAATTCGATAAATCGATGCGCATATGGCATATGGGCAAAACAGTTAAGCGGTTAAGAATGGCTTTGCTGATAAATCTGGCTATACATGAAATGTTTTATTGATAAGAACTTGATATTCAGAACATTGAACATTTCCTTTTTATTTCATCTTTATAATTTACAAAAAAAAAGTTATTTACAATGTAATTGCTTTTAGTTTAGAAAGATTAATATCCCGCTTGAAAACTAAAAGAATAATGGCGAGATAACGAAAGCGAAACTGAGATAGTTATTCTCTCTTCAAACTTCCAGACACAAAACGTAAAATATGTTTGGAAATTGCATAATTAGAGATAAAATAAAAATATTATATATGGTTTAAATATGATTTATGATACATTTTCACTTTCGTCTATTCGAAATCTTGTTTGTTGTTGTAATCATCAAAAGATTCGACCTCAAAATTTGATGAATCTTCATATTTTAGTCCCGTCTGAGACCTTACCTGACTATTTTTAGAACTATGCCCTTCCGTTGGTTTCTTTTTGAACACGAGCACTTAACGAGCTAGAAGGGTGTAATTTAGAATGTAGCTTTTACACCAGAATTGTTGATTTCTTTTACACTCAGGACGAAATCTGCCCATGGAAAATCTGTCTTTCTATTTATCCATGAGAATGCAAACACGATGGTTTAAAAATGCAGGGAGCTGAAAAGGTAACCTTTAGCATATAGTTTTATGATCTTGACTGTTGATATGTAACAAATATTGGATATACATCATTGACTTGCTTTCTACCAGTTTGTCGATTCAAGGATTTCTCAATAATTCAAAAATGAAATAAACTGGATATATGAAATTGAAGTATTTGGTGTGTGGTCCGTTCATCACAATTACAAGTTTGTATCAAATTTTGGATTTTAAGGCTAAAGAATAAGGCTCAAATGCCTACTTAATTCTCTTACTGTGTTACAGTAATACTAACTGCGTCATATTGCGTACACATACGATAAAACAGGGGAGAAAACATTCCCGCTGGTTCGTGATGTCATAAAACTTAGTAACACATATATTATTGCGATGTCTTATAAAAGCTTGAAAACTCATAATGTCTACATACTTTGGAAGCAAATCATATTGCAATAGTGATATTATTATAATTATTATTTGTTTAAAAAGCCCCCTACAATCATAAGCCCTAATTGAGTTGCAAAGAAAGATTAAATAGCCCCTTCATTTAGTCTATTGTCTGTCCACGATATCAAACTTATAAACAAATTTGAGTTAACATAATACGCTAAATGTTTTTTTTTACTAGCTGCTTAAAAGAGATGTTATTTCTTGGTGTTATTTTCTGTCGAATTTCTGTAAAATTCCATAGTATCATTATGTTAATATTATATATTTTTCAAATTGCTTTTCAGAAAAAAAAATGAAAATAGTTGTAGATAAAAACCCAACGGGTTAATTTCATTCATAAAATTAACAAAATATATTTTACAATCCTATCGGTAGTGTGTCAAATCATGGCTTCTTGAATTTTTCCCATTTACAACCTAATTTTTTTGTGAAAAATTAAACTTCTTCCCCCAATATTATAGTATCAATTTAATAAAGAAGCCTTAACTAATGATAAACAAACCAAAAACTCAAATAATTATTTAGCCAACTGCAATGAAATGGTGTGACTGAAGATGGATTTCTTAATTGATTCTTTTTACAGATAGGAGTGAGTATTGTTCCATTGACTGATTGCATCTTTGAACACTTCTGTCTGTGCTAGCAGTGGGCGCCACAATTTGAAAGTTTTTGTGTTTAGTACAAATATTAAACACTATTGACTTAACTTAACTTGTTGCTGTTTTAAAGAATTGTTTCCTTTAATGAATGGAAATACTTATCTGATTTCAGGACTAAAAAGTTAGTATTAGAAACAAAACCTTTTGCCACATAGAACTTTTCATATATAACTAAGAAATGATATTAATGAATTCATACTAGAAATCTTATTTTGTGGAAACTCTGACTTCCTAACCGAAAATGAGTTATAGATGTTTAAAGGTGAAACTATAACATGTTGTAGTTTTGAACACTATGATGTGTTGTCCCTTTCACTAGGTCAGAGGTACAATAATTCTTATTTAAAGGAAATTGAGGATACTTCATTAAAGATCATTTTCTCTGATTGTGAGGAAGATGGTAATTTGCATATGCCATCTTTTATCGACCCATGGTCGTATAGTCCATCGCAAGTGATTTCCATTCTAGTCTTAAAAATCCTCGTAGTGGTGGGAATAAAATACATTTTGGGAGGCCGAAGTAAATTTTCTAACGATATTGTCCAATATCTTTCTAAGCGGTTTAATCTTTAGATTATTACTGTTACTATACGATTCGTTTCTTATGAGATTACTATTGATTTCTAGCTCACTTTTAGATCTTTAGATTATTTTATAAGACAACTTTTCTTCAACTATTTCACCATTTTAAGTAACATGACCACAATACAAAAGCAATTGCTCGTGTAGCGTAACTGTTAACTGGCTTATAAGCTTTCACCATAGACTCTCCCTCCAGTGAGTCGGAGGTGAGACGAACGATATGGCTGTTGGGCGGGATGTAATAATTCAATCGGATTCCACGGATCCATATTCGGATCTCAAAACGAAAGTCATCGACTGCTGTTCCGAATCAAAGACGCAGGAAATTCGACGATTTTTGGCTGTAGAAAGTTTAGGTGATCGGAAGCCCAGCGAATTGCTTCGTATCATGAAAAGGCGAGCCGAACGCCATAACATCGATGATTCCTTGCTGCTTGAACTGTTCAATCAAGCAATGCCAGTACCTGTGCAAACTATTTTGGCTTCCATTTCACCGATTTCTTCGGACAAGGCAGCAAATGTGGCTGAAAGAATTGAGCGAGGACAGAACCAGGGACCTTGTGGTTCGCAGCCCAGTAACATGACCACAATACAAAAGCAATTGCTTGTGCAGCGTAGCTGTTAACTGGCTTATAAGCTTTCACCACAATATCCGACAAAATCTTGAAACACCTACCCTGCTACTCCTTGATAGCCACGAAATTCCTGTTACTGAACCATTGGCTAGGGCAATGGTTCAGTGGCTTACCAGGCAACCATTCCTGTTACTGAAATGACATAAATAAATAAAAAATGGTGCAATTTTCGTGACGATTCATCATTTTAACAATCATCGAATACATCTGTTTGAAAGGGATGTATTTGGCGTATTCAAAACTTCTTACAACAGGCAGTGAACAAACAACATGGCGCCAATACCATGTAATATCTGTAAACCTTTTACCATATTTAGTGTGGCTAATTTGGATAACTACATCTATGATTCCAAATAATATTATGAAAGTTAAATATATTATATCCAAATAACATATTATATGTTTCATATTCTTTAATAAGAATATTTTTACTGAAGATGAGTTTCTGCCTTCATTTGCAACAGACAGGCCGACGATTCATTCAGATCTCATGCATGATTCAGACTTTGAAAGATCGATCGTCAGCATAGATTTTGACCCAAAATCCTGTCAGTTTAAATATCTCATTGTACTCCTCAGTTATATACCCTGAAAATGTGAGGCCTTTTCCTAAGGCTCAGCAAAGAATAGGAACAACCAAAAAAACACTCTAGTTTAATTAAAAGATTATTATAGACAGTTTCTGAAAAATCAGCCTCACAGGCAATCAAATCAAAATCAAATAATAATCACAAAATTTAAAAAAAAAAAAAAAAAAAAAAAAAACGTAGGAAGGGATTCCAAAGACATTTTGCTGCTTTACCATAAAAGATTAAGAAAAGGATGAATTTTTAAAGCAGTTATGATTTTGTCTTCAAATTTTAAGGTTCAGCAAAGATTTTCCTCACTTATTAAATAGTATCATAATGAATATTTTTTAAAAGGACCGAATTTTAAAAACTACGAACTCTTATAAAAATCTTGTTTTTATATACAGAAACTTGAGATATAAGCAAAAAAACAATCTTATTTTATGCGAATAAAATTCATTTTCTCATTTATGTTGTTTTCATAAAAAGCGCAGGTCAAAAGTACACCTCCTACTCAAAGGTAAAACACTATATGATGCCATTGATCAATGTGAAAGGTTTTTATAAAATAATTGAAATTTTAACATTGAAAATTTGGTCTTTTTAAATGTGTAATAAATGTCAAACAAAAAAGAGCTAAGATCAACGATTGCATTAAAATTGTGAACTTACATACGAAACAAACAAAAAAATGAATATTGGAAATTGGTCAAAGGTACAACACTCTCTACATTGAAAAAATGTTTAAAAATTTGCAAAGTAAGCATTGTGGAAATATTCATGGATATCATTTTTATATGTGACTCTACTTGGAATAGGGAAACACAGTTTAATTGACTGTTTCACTCTTTTGACTTATTCGTAGATTTTCTCACTAGGGAATGTTTTTTGTTGCGCCCCATCGTATAGAGAAGAGAATAGAGTATCCATTTTGGACATCTTTTCGTTGGTCTATTTGATCTAAAATTTGATTCATTTTTAAAGTTTTGTTATCAAAACCACAAATCTAATTTCAGTTTTCTAGTTTATTGTATTTTTGAGCTACCGAGAAAGACCAATAGAGAATCAATTGTAGTTGGAGTTAATTTTATATTTGAGGCTTAACTACAATTCTGTTGATAAAACTTTATGCCAAGTTTCGTCCATTTAACTTGCTGCAGTCTTGATCAATTGTACTCATGGCCATACAGGCAGGCAAATCCATAGATTTGCTGTTGAAGTAAAAGATTAAATAGGAATCTATAATCTTGGTGTAAAACTCACTTATAAAATTTTATCTCTCTAATTTGTAGCGTTTTTGTATTTTCGTGCTCACAAATTGGCAGATAGGCGTAATTCAAAAAAAATTTTATTTCTTTTTTCTCTCAATCTTTTTTTTAAATTCAGGATGATCTAAAATGAGGAGATTCATCAAAATTTCGAGGTCAAATTTTCGTTCGACTCAATGACATTCTCTTTGTATTCCGTATACGAAAAAGTAATTATTTGTGTTGAAACAGAAAGTTAGACTTCATAAAAATTAGAAATGCAGCAGAGAAAGCAATGTAAAATAATAAAATTCAATGTTGAATCAAGAATACAGTGCATTGTAATTGACTAGAAACTATGTGACTGCAATAAAAAAGATGTCTAAACCCAAATAAATGGATCTAAACAAGACTTCTTACAGCTTTTCTCCACTTCATGAGGAGCTACTTTCTTGACTCCTTCTGAAATGTCATAAAATTAAATCTCAAGTCATAAATGGCAGTCATATATTGCATTTGATCTCAACGGCACGACTAAGTCGTAAAAAAATGAAAACATGATGTAAAAAATTCATTTCAAGAGCATTTTTCTCGTTTGTTTACTTTCTTTTTCCAGTCAGCTTAATTCCATAACAATTAACATATAAAATGAAAAAAAAAAAAAAAAAAAAGATATATAAAACGAGCCAAGATCTTATTTGTGGCCAAACGAAGCCGTCTCATGCCACGCAATTTTTAGTTTAAAGGTCTAAGATAATTAAATCTCGTCTAACTTATTTAGAACAAACTTAAGGTTCTTAAGTTTGGTAAATTCTTTCTTGCCGAACTCAATTTCCTGAACAACTCATACAACCTGTTTTAATTGAGGTCCATAACTACTATGACATGCTCTTTGTTGCCTTTACACACGCAAACGTGGACTAAACGTGTATTTCTTTTTGTGGAACCTGAACACGCAAGCTTTATTGTACAGATCGTGTGTGACTGAACACCATTTTCAAAGATATTTAAAAACAGCATTCTGTCCATTTGTACAGTAAATGCTGAGAAAGCTGACATTTCATGTTTACTGTATGGCACCTTCAACTACGTCTGGTTTTAAATTGTCTCCCTTCACGACAAGATTGCGAGGGGATTACTGAACTTAAAGTGATTTATTTTTTGTTCACGACAACAAAGAATGAGAATTTTAATTTTTGCCAACAACAGTTGTGGCAAGCGTTTAATAAATGCAATATGATAAAAGAGTAATCGAAGAAAATGAATAGTGAAGCTAACCCTTTTATGCAAGTACAATGGAAATGAAAGAAGCCATAAGATAATAAATATTTATTGATTAATATAAAATAACGAGCGGCAATAATCTCCCCGAAACTTTCTCACGTACTCCTTCTTATACTCCTTCTTCTCCTTCTCCTTCACGTCTTATTCTTTCATCCTTTCATAAAACTGTGGACTTTGTGTAAGACAGCGAATGCCTTGTATGGCATTGGCGAGTAATACACATTAAAAAATATACATATTTAGCATTAATCAGAATTTTTGCTGAAACTATCGTGCTAGAATGCCTTTTTTCCAACCGACTGTAACCGAAATTTGATAAAAAAAACAACAGATGTCACATACCGAATTTCATTAATTTAAGTCATTGCGTTTATGGGTTATTGCGTTCACATCCATGCGAAAATACGGACCAACAAACGGTCAACCCTTAAACAAATTTGGTTCAAAATTTAATAAGAATCTACATTTTAGATGGAAAATTTGTGTACCAAATGTTACTTATCTAGCTTTTTATATTTTGAAAAGGTTGAATTCACTTGCATTTGAACAATCAGCCAGACAGATTTATCTTAAATGGATTTTCATTCTAAATTTAACAGAAATCTATAAATTTCGTGTCAATACCATACATCAAATTTCATCAGACTACATGAAAGCCTTTTTGAATTGCCATGGTCACAGACAGACAAACATAATGCCAAAAAAGTGTTTTTCGAATTCAGAAATGTGAGTTTTCGTCAAATTTTCGAGTTCGAATTTCTTGACGATTTCAACGCTTTCTATATACTTTGTATGCGAGAAAGGGAAAAAGTGTAAACAATCTTGAAGGCACATCATCAAAGCAATTATTTGTTTCGGCTTTAAAAGAACCACCTGTAACAAGCGCTGCTCTTCATGGGGATAATAAGTAGAAGAGATGACAACATAATGAACATGTATATAATGATTTAGATAGGCGTTTTAGGGGATTGTTTCTAAGATAAAATATTCATTTTTTTTATTTTGAATTCCGTTTGAACTATAAATACACTGCTTGAGTTGATACCAATGGTGTTAAAATATGCATTAGTTAGAGAACATAAATCGGATTATGGCAATGGGTTCAATCGATTGGCTGCGGCTTCAACCCATTTTATTTAGATGCCGATAAACCAAGCGGCAAAACGACCACTGCAGTTATGCTGACTGCTTGAGTTTTTCATCCAATTTAAACACACTGTGGACCAGTTCCCCTTGAAAGTCTTCAAAGAAGCAACGAATCAACATTATATTGGAATTAATACCAGATAACTATCTTAGGATCTACTGAAACGTTTTAACATTGCTTTGAACAACACAACATGCGATACTTTCTCTTTATCATGAGTTTCTGACTAATTGACTTGATTAGATGTGGTAGACAAATTTCGATTAAATCCATCATTACCTCCACGCTTATTTAAAAATAATTTATTTATTAATATTATCGTTGACTTAATAGTCAAAATCTATTCACGATAAAAATGAGTCTGATAGAAAGAAATTGACTGAAAAAATTACTGAAGAAATTTCAGAAAAACAGGTTCATTCGATTGTTTATTTGAATATCTAAAATGTTATGAACTTCTACTTTTTTTAAAATGTTAACAAATATTATCGTGTGATTATTTATTCGCCGATTTCTCTCTTTCTAAATGATTATTACCTGTGCTTACTGCGCACGTGAGATTGAAAAATGATGCAATTAAATTCCTATTTTTAAATCAGCATGCATATTTCAAGATATTGAATTCTCTAAATTAACTGCATAGATAAAACGCGTTTTGTAATGATGAATGACTCATTTATTCATCTTTCATTGCTTATTTTGATTTTTTTTTCATTTTTAAACCTAACAATTATATTTTTAAAGACATTATAATATTTTAAAGTTAGAAGCTGGCAATAGTTGCTTAGTCACCGCACTCAGACACCGTGATGCAGTAGTTGTTCAGGGAACTGTTTAAATTTAAATTAGTAGGTGGAGTCCTCTACTAATAAATAAAATATTTTCATTGCTTTTATCTGAAAGTTTTAGCACAATGGGTCAAACAAAGTAATAATACATTTTGTGTACGCATGCATTTTGTATAGAATGAATTTATTTTACTTGCTAACAGATTTGTTAAAAATGCTGGAGAACCCAGCTCCAGTGAAACAATAAAATTGTTAGCGTCGAATCCATTTGGGAACTGAAGTTAAACTTGGAAGTTCAGAACAAATTAAATAACGAATTACAAATTTAAATCAAATAATCAATTATAGAATAGAAAACATGTGTCATTTGTCCAAATACGTGTAGATTTCATGAGGCAAATGAGCAACAATCTGAGACCAGGGGCTCGAAATGAATGAAATTAAATGAAAAAGTTGCAAATGAAATGTCAGAAGCAAAATCCAAGCCTTTTTTTGTTGACTGAATATTGGAACTGTTACGAAACACGACATTTTTAAAAGTAATTCACCAGACTATCATCTCGTTTTAAAGCAGCACGAGGACTATTTAGGTACAGTCTTCGTGATTTTGAATCATGATCAAATGACAAAGGGGGAACCTGAGTTACCTCTTCTCCAAACTTCCTCATTTTACCAGCAGTCGTTTGACCCTCGACTTAATATGTTACAGGTCCGTATACATGTCGTATTGTCCGTGGAATCGAGCCTTGAATTCTCAATATTCCCGAAAACGAAATCGGCATAAAATCATGGCTGGTCCGACAATATCAGGATTTAATAGTCAATTATTTTCTTTCTGCCTTCACATTTTCTAATTTATAATTACGCATATTTACAGTGTCTATGAAACTTAAAAAAGAGACAATTTCGATTCCGTTTCATAATGACCGTACATGTTCCCAAATATAAAAATTTTGAAGTGAATTGCTATAAAGAAGCTCATTCCAGTAAAGAGATTTGCACAGAAAAGAGATGAGGGGGAGGAGGGTTTCGCTGAGAGGTTATTACTCTCAATAGAACTTTTAAAATCGCTTACTTTTTCATAATTAAAAAATTCTTCTCGGCAAGCTGGAAAGCAAACACAGATTACTTTATATCTAAGTTACTATCTAGCAACATAAATTGTTGATGTTAAAAACAGTCAAAATCGGGGTATGAAAATCACTTTTCAACCCCTAACTTCTAAGATATTGCAGTTATTGAAAAACTTTAAATACAAAAGTTGTTCGTCTTAATCTTAATGGTCACCCCGAACTTTCTCGCATATTATTTATTAACTTGTTAAGAGAATTTTATTATTAAATGGACGAGAAATAATTTCAAAAGAGCCTGTGAGAGTGCTATTTTCGGCGACTAACCACTCGAATTCAATTAATACACAAAAACAAGAAAAGATATGTATTTTAAATGTTTTTCCCCGATCGATAGAAAGCTAAAATTTGACTCAAAATGCCAAATGTAGTCACAAAATCACATGCCAGATTTCATATGGGTAAGCCATTGCATTTTTGTGTATCGAGTTTCCATACTTGTGAAGGTACAGACCGGCAGATGATCACCCCTACATGAATTTGATTCCAAATCTAAAACATATCTTCACTTTAGATATCAAATGTGTGTATAAAATTTCATTACGTTATCTTGTTACAGCCGTCCAGACATACTTCCTTTAAAATAATAAAATAATTTTTTTTCACTTTCACTAAATGGTGCCACTCATATGGAATTAAAATTTGATGAAAATTGATCAGTTAATAGATAAATAAATCCTGCGAGTATTAAAATATAATATTGACATTGGAAACACAAATTCCAACACTGCATTCCGAGTGGAAGAATTCTAGCACATCAAGAAATCAGTGAAAATTGAATACAAAACTCCATTTTTACAAACCTGAAACACGTAAAGTTAAACATAAGTGTTTAATAAAAATGAAAATACATTTATGCATAGGGAGACTCTGAAATTCTGAAACACGAGAATTTATGCAAGCTCTTATCGACGTTAATATACATATGATTTTTTAGATTTTTTTTTTCTTTTTGAGAATTGAATTGGATAATTTTATTACATAAATATTAATAGCAAGAGCTTTGTATTGGATACGGCTTAGAAAGAGGACGTTCTCTATACAGGTGCATACTGATGAAGTGTATAACTTAGACGAGTTTATTATCACATGAAAACATGTTCGCAAAATGTTATTAATTTGTTACACTTTTGTATGACAGTATCAATTTGATGATCAAAATATTACATTACAAATTCCCAAATTTAAAAGTTATGTTCTACAGTTATCTATTCCCAATCCTGCACACACTACTGGTTTTGAGTTTTAATGCATTAGCGTTGAAATTAGCAAATGAATAGCCAGATGGTAGCATGAATAATAAGCTGCAACCTTGCAAAGTAATGTTAGACATTGATAGCAAGATAAGGTCATGTCAAGGCGCACTGAAAAACAGGGTACAAATAAGAATCAGTAAGGAATCAAAATGGTACAAGGTATCCAGTAAGATTTTGTGCTTTTGAAAAAAACCCAGCAATATTAAAAATCCAAATTTTTCTTGTCCGTTTCGGTAGAAGACCTTGAACCTTCAAACTCGGGGCCTGTTATCATTTGCAATCAAGTGTCACGTAGAAAATTTGTAATACACCGTCACTAAATCAAAGGACCAAAGAGCAAGAATGTGGATTAATTAGCTAGTGATTTATCATATGAAGTAGAGTAAAGATTATCTCGTCCTCTGTCAACTGATGTCTGTGTTAACCAAGTCAGCATCAGATAGCAATTTCGGCTCGGACGATATGAATAAAGTCTCAACAGATGTAGATTACCAGACGATATGAATAAAATCTCAACAGATGTAGATTACCGTCCGTAGACTTAAAATAAGAACTTTGACAGTTGATGAATCAAATGCCATTTTTTCTTTCATTTTAAGTGGAGAGTTTAATGAATGTAACGATTCTAAAATCACGCATCAAATGTCACGCAAAGGAATCACAAAAATGGTACAAGGAAAGAGCGCTTTCATACTATGTTTCAAATAAACAAATCTGGAAATCCTTTCAACAAAACCATAAATAGTTAAACCATGATTTAAAATGTAATACTATTAATTATTTTCGATTGTCTAATAGATGATTACGATTCCAGTTAGTTCGGGTAATCGAGTTTCTTCTGTGGCTATAATTACAGAAAACTCAAGCTAATTATTCTTGAAAACGCAAATCGTGCTAAGCCCATTTACAAGCAACTGAATAATCGCTCAAATGACAGAAAGCAAATGTTATAAATAATTAGTGACACGAATGTTTCGAAAAACTTATTTTCTATTTAAATTCACTTTCAAAAATAATTAAAATAAAATAACATCTCTCTTGAACCGATGTTTATAAAATAAAGTCGTTGAAAAATGCTTATATAATATCAGAAATAAATGTAACCGCTAGTAAGACATTTTTATCATGCTGTTTGATCTTTAATAGAACACCAAACGGCACGATAAGAATGACTAAATTCCATCATTTCTTTAATCGTGTATTATTTTTGCCCAGCCAATCTTGATAATTCCTCGAAGTTTCCTTATTATTGACTACTACAACTTCATCTAGCTTTACAACCCAAGTTTTCGAGTATAGGACTTATGGTAGAAGAAAGTGTAACAATTATTGTTGATCAAAGCGACTCTAAAGCATTATGGTATCAACTGAGCTGGATATCTAACTTTAGCTACAATATATTATCACAAGCGACTAGAGCCATCACCGAACACGTTAAAACCCCTCCCGTAGACAGCATGTGCCGTCACGGGTAGGGGGTAGTCAACCATACACCATTACTATGCCCACCAGGGCAGCGAGATACCGAAAACACAATACCGAAACTTCTCGTTTACATATCTGAGATACTCCAGGAATATTAGCTCCAGAATATAGGGATGTGGTAGCTTCCTGGAAACTTTAAAGGGAAATTGATCCACATTTGTATTTCATTTGGAAAAAAAACCGTTAGTTGCTAACTCTATTGGATTGATGATGCGATGAATCAAAGATTCGGAAAACCCTTTTAAAGTGATATCACATCCCATCTTCAGAAGTACAAAAATCATTAGTGAAATATTTCTAAATGAAGTATCTAAAGTTGTTCCGTGATAAAATTCTACAGAAAAGCTGAAGAAATTTCATGTAGACTTTATCCTTTCCTTAACATACTGCGCTTTCCTCGTATAAGATGTTAAAAAAAAACTCCGAGACTCTATGAAAATAAAAGAAAAGGTTTTTTCCCATCCCTTATGTACATACATTTGTGTACTGCCAGCCACTCCGTTTGGTGACGTTACCGACTGCTGCCTTTATCGCTATCCAGCTACACTGGCAACCAATTCTCTAGGGCCTGAACAGCTTTTTTGAAGAGGTCAATACAATCGTGTACCCGAATTTATAATGTACTATTTTTATTGATTTTCGCAAACCACAAATATTAAAATTCAGTAATCTATGTCTTGTTCAAAAACTTAGAAATTATGAAAATCTTTCAAAATATATAATTTTCATTTTAAATATATTTGAAGCTAATTTTATAAGAAATAACTCAATGCAATTAAACTTTAATCAATTCATACCTTACACAAGTCTTAAAAAAATAAAAAAATTACTAAAAATTTGAACAATTGCAGCAGGAACTTCTGCTACAATTGTTCAAATTCTAAGAGAAATTAGAAATTAATTGCACATTTAATTTTTTTAAATCAAAAATAGATAGTATTTCGTCTAAATTTAACAGAAGATTTAGAAGCACTGTTATGCATTAACAGTAACTATGCACTAACAGGGAGGGATGCCTTCTCATATATAATACCAAAGAAATGAGAACCGAGTTTGAATATCTATAGTAATAAAATAAATAATAAAATTCGACCTCTATATTTCCTCCAGGATGAGTTGATATAATCTTGAAATTGTAAGAAATAAGAGTCAAATATTTTTTGCTGTTCCCCCTTCTCTCAAAATTATCTCATAGTTTCTATAATCTTCAAATATTTTTAAATTTACATTCATCAGAACATGATTTAATATTTATTCTGAATGCGCCTGTTTCACTTAACGAGGATGTGATACACTCTTTAGTCTGACCAGCCTCGGTAATTTTAGAGGTAAAAGAATAATATTATTGTTTTCATTTGTTCGATGACATTTTGTTTATCTTTTTTCGGGAAATCTAAGAGTGAGAGTGCGGGGGGGGGGGGCTAGAATTGTCAACAGTTATCGACCAAGATAAACAGTGCATTCATTGATGTGAAACACTTAATATATGGTTTAAAGAAACTGAAGAGCCATCTGGATATGTTGTCAACTGAAAAGAACATTTCCCGTATTAAATTTATTGTTGTTCAATGCTGGTGGGAACATTTAGTGTTGTAATAATAATAATTTATAAACTGAAACGCTAAAATTAATTTCTAGAAAGAAAAAGATTTTGAAAATAATTTTGAAGAGATTACAATGAATATATATCCTTGCGAGATAAAGTAAGCAATGCTGAATTATAAAATACATAGTTTTGTGAAAAATCTGAAAACTTTCTGATTCTTACAGAAGAAAACGCACCTTTCAAATCTTAGATTTTTTTTATAAAGCTTATAACGAATATTTCAATCGTTGAAGGGCTTTCGCTTATTAACCAATTACAGTTTTATGAAAACTGTAAAACGTTTCCATTTCTTAGAGTAAAAACCTTATTGTTGGAAGTTTGTTTTTTCTTACCATTTTCAAATTCTTAGACTTTTAATTTTCAAACCCGAAAATTTCATTCGCAGAAGAATTTTTGCTTATAAATTATGTGTAAACGGCTTATAGTTTTGCAAAATAAATAAAATAAAAAATAAAACTTTTTATTTCGAGTGCTTGTAACTCTAGTTTCCAAATTCCGAAAATTCGAACGTTTCAATTTCAGAACTTTCGTGCATAAAATAAAATTGTATAGAAAAGCTGACTATTAGATGAAAGAGGAGTATCGAATTCCTCCGTATTTTAAGATATTCGATACTTTTCATAATCTTTTGTTGTTAAAATAAATTAAAAGCTATTTCTCAAATAATGTATATTTATTCCAGTTTCAAATGATTCGAAAAATTCAAATTCTTATAGTTATTTTGCTCAACTAGAAAGCGATCAATTGTTTATTTATGCGAATGATTCAGATTTGGCTATCGAAAGTTGAAATCTTTGCAAATTTAGGTCTCTTATCATAAAATTTTAAATTAGTTCCAGAAATAATGTTTAATAAATTCTTATGGTAAAAAAATTCTTAATTGGCGCAGACTCTGACAAAACCCAATAGATTTAAAACATTTTCTTTCTCACTGTTTTTCAAAAACATAAATATTTTTCTTAAACACCTCATCACATTATCATTTTGTGTATGTAAAGAAACACTTCATTAAGTTTTTCTTAAATCCGGTCATAGCTGCGTAATTTAGTGTTTGAAATACAAATGAAGCAATTATCATTACAGTCAAACAATGAATATTTAGGGTTTTAATGATTTTGAGTCTCCATTTGTAAAGTGTACTGTCACCAGAGCAATAAAACCGCTTTTTTAAGTGTTTATTTTGTTTCACAAGAACTTAGATCATTTGTTTAACATAAGAAGTTAAGATTGTAGGATGACTCAATTAATTCTGTGAGTGTATTTATTACCGACACTCTTAAAATAATTTATGAATCGCTCTAACTCCGTTTTCACTGTAACTGCGAAGTTGCGCGGGCTTTTAATTTTCCCACGAAATTAAAACGTTGAAATCTCCAAATTCTTTCTAAAACTATAAAAAATAGAAATTTTTAACTAATTTTAATCAACCAATTAATTTAAAATTTTTAAAATCTATAAAAAAATCCAAAATTATCAAAGCGGTTTGTCGTTTTTCTCTCGTAGTGGCTCGGACGAAGAAATCTTAACAAAAGCTAAAAATTGAACTTTATCTATGACGTCTAAAGAATAAAAAGCGTTACAAAGCTCAACGACTGCTTTTTCAATCCAAATTTCACACACACACACACACACACACACACACACACACACAGTTATTTGCTACGACAATAAATACTGATTTTAAATTTAAATTGAAAGTATTATGCTAAAGTAGAAGCAAACCAGTAAATCAAGTCTGATTCGTGGCTTCGGCATTTTATTTATGCAAAGTTTTTATTATGCAGCAAAGAAAAAATACATTTCTACAAAGTCTAATAATGTTCAAAATTTGTCAGAAAATATAAGAAACTCATTTCCATATTTAATTATTATTATTATTATTACTATTATTAGAGGATAACAATAAGTTCGCTTTTTTATTATTTAAGATTAATTAGTACTCCATATTTTTAATTTGTTTTCTAAAATATTGTACATATTTAATGATGAGATTTTTTTTTTCGGAAATAGCAGTTGTTCAAAAACATTTATATTCGAGACGAACGCTGCAAAATTTTTCATTAGCTTCATAAGAAACAAATAATCCGCAATGAGTTTGAAAAATATATAAAACGATCATGGAACATTTATTCCAAAAGTATGCAATGTATACCTAAGAAATGAGTAATTAGAAAAAAATATGCAATAAATTTTTTTAAAAAAAACCACTTTTGAATGCTTTTGCAGCATTTCTATTGAGCAGAATAGAAACTCAGTTATCCGAGTTGATTGGAAGAGTAATCATCTCCGTAAATCGAAAACTGGATTAATATAGACTAACTTTTAAATCATAACTTACTTCCTTTCTACAAGAAACTCCAAAACTGTTTATTTGAAATCATAAAAATTATTTGCAAACACTATCACGTATTTAAAATGCAACAAATTCTTTTATTAATAATGAAATTTCTTATAAGAGGATTTAAGAGTATATCTTTTTTTTTTTTTTTCGAAGCTTGTTATCAATGATTCTTTCAGATTGTTTTCAAAACAATATTTCCCTCACTCAATAATGCAAAACTTGATTTTCAAAATAATATTACCCTCACTCAATAATTCAAAACTTGATTTTCAAAACAATATTTCCCTCACTCAATAATGCAAAACTTTTCGACGCATTTATAGCTTGATGAAAATGGATGAATTTTCCTCTCAACACAATTAAATTGTTTAAGAATAAAATTGTGTTTTTATTCTTTTATTTTCTCTAAATAACATCTTGGGTTATAAAAAGATTACCTGCCAATAAAGACATTCGCAAGCCTTCCCACTCTCACAATTGGTTTAAACTTTGATATCCTTCTCTGAAAAATGTGATGATTAAATTTTAGAAATTAAAAACACAATTCAATCACCTGGTACCGGTTCGGTTAACAGAGGCTTCTGTTGAGAAAAGCCCATGTTATCGAGAATCTGCTGTATATGTACGCAGAATTTAAACAACGAATGCAAGTAGAAGTTCGCAGTTCGCTAAAATTTTGGCACTTCTTCATTTTTTGTCGTCTTGAAAATAACTGAGCAAAAATAATATTTAAAAAATTAATTGAAAAGGTTTTATAAAATTTTAGCAACTGACAAACATAATTTTTTTATTATGTATTAAATTAGCTACTATTCTGCTTCTTTATTTAGTTTCCCCACAAAAGATGTGAAATAATACCTCTCCAAATTTTTCTACTGCCAAAATAAGTATTGTGAAAGGTTCAGTTAGCTCATTGATAAGTAGATGATTTGACTTTGATAAATATGTTGAACAGTTAATTTGAAAAATAAATATTATGCTTTTAAATTGTTCTACAAAACAGTAAATTTTCTTGAAAAAAAATGGTACAAAGCATAAAGCTGATTATAAAAAAGAAATTGGACATAGCTGGATATAAAATATTTCATTAAAATATATCAAATAAGTGAAGGATGATCATTTTTTATATTTATGACATTAGCAAGTGTTCCTCTTGCTTATCAAGTTTTTCATAATAGAACTTAAAATAAAAATCTGCGTAAGAGAAAGATTTTTCAAATCTCTTTACTTCCGAAACGAATGTCGCAAATTGTTTCAAAATCATCATCAAAAACAAACAATTTTCTGTGAGAAGAAACACTATCAGTTCATTTCAAACATAAATATAGCAGTGCTGAAAAATTACTTCACAAAAATGCATCTTATTTCGAAGAAGAAATAAAACTTATTCTTATTCTTCATTCTTACTGCCGAAGCACTTTTGGAAAAGACTTATGTAGCTTCATTACAAACAAGCAGTTTGACTTTCAGAAACACCTTATGCAATTAATTTGAAAAATAAATCCCCGGTTCTTGAAATATAACCGCAGGAAAACGCAATTGACTACAGAAAAAAATTTCGTAATAACTGATATCCAATCACATGAAGCTGTATTTGTCGCAAACAAGTAGTTTAACGGGTTCGGGACTTTATGTATTAAATGTTTATATGTGAGTGGTAAATTAAATGAGAAAAAGAAAAACAGAGCTCTATTATTTCATGCATCAGTAATAACAATAGGGTGAAAAATTTGCTGTCCGTCTGAAGAAAGTAAGGTAGGAGAGAAAGAGAGACCGAAAACCGAAAATCCGAAATCGCGGCATGGGTTCGAATCAAAGAGAGAACGCTTGAGAAAAATTTAATAATTTTCTTACTCTGATGCTCTGCAAAAAAATAAAGTAGTGCATGTATTCGAACAATAGGAAAATAATTCTCAGCTTCTTTTTCTTACTTATCGAGAGTAACGTTGCTGGGCATTGTGTTTATGCGAGATATCTAAAACCTACTGACGTTTTTCTAAGTATTACTTTCTAAGAGCCTATCATTAAAAGAAAAAGTTTTTTTTTTTAATTTTTTTTATTGCGTTTGCTGTTTCTTATGAAAGAGATATTAAAATCTGTCTGTGGTTCCAAATCATTGTTTTTGAAGGACGAAAAGCAATCAAGTAAGTAAATAACAAATGCTGCGAAAGTAAGAATTAGTTCAAAAGAAGAAAAAAAATGCTCGAAGCGTTGAAAAGAACGTCTCTGGGTAATTTTATGTTTATTTTTACGTCTGCGATTGCTATATCTTTCATACAGTTTTGTGTTTACAATTGCTTTGTCTTGCTTTCATTTGAGCGTGGGTTAAGGCTAGCATTTATTTCGATAAAAAAAAAAATAAAAAAAATGAGAAAGCGACATCTTGATTGAGACGAGTCTTCGTTCTCGTCTTTTTTTCCCGCGCAAGACGAATGTCTGAATTTCGTTTTAGTAAACTGCAATTTAATGCAAGAATCCCATCGTTATTTGCACAATTTTCTTTGCTTGTTTTTTTTATTTCTCAGAATTAATGTTTATAAAGATATAGACTTGCTACAGGCAATTAGATTATTAAACCTTGACATTTCGTTTGAAAAAAAAAATCAACTGAATTTCTATGGAAAGGGATAACTTTGGATAGTTTTTAAAATTCGGTTCTTCAAACAAATTATGATAATTATTTTGCATTCGAAAAAAGAAATCCACTTGCCTATTGCAGCATTTAAATGAGCAAATATATATTAATGAGACAACATTCAAGAACATAGTAATTAAATTGGGTTATTAAACTTTACACTTCATGATATTTTATTTTTCAATAAAAATTATATAAATGACTCCAAAGAATGCAAGATGCAAAATGAAAAGTTAATTTTGAAATTAATTTTATTCTTTTAAATAGTCGCTAAAATTTGACCAAACATATTTAAAAAATCATCGGATTTTTATTTCATCATTTAATAATATTCATAATTTTTTTAATATTCATAAAATTCTTAGCTTTCTAATATAAAAAACACATCTCTCTTTAAATTGAACGTTTTTTTAAGAATAAAATTATTACTAAGACATTTTATTATATCCAACAAAAATAAGCAGAAACGCTTCAATGCAGATACTTAAGAAATATACCCAAGTTTCAATACTAACTACAGTATTTTTTTCAAAAAAATAAATAATAAATAATATATTTCTGCAAGTGAAAATTGTTTTTTGTTTGAATGAAATTCGTGAAGACACACAAATAACATTTATTGGAATTTGATGCCCATGAGACAAACGGGAACGACTATTAAGGGGTTAATGCCAAATTATTATTTAAAAACATTATTGCTGTAAAATAAAACTCCTACGCTAAGTATTTTTCTTTTTTTAAGGCAAAAATATAGGGAACAAATTCATTAATCTAATTATTAGTAATTTTATTAAATTATTTAGAAAAAGGCAAAAAGGGCGGTAATTTTAATATGAATAGGTTTTAAGCATTTTCTCCTGCAAGAAGCGG